>NW_026701130.1:0-29177 GCF_030435755.1 Ochotona princeps | reverse complement strand
TCATGTGGAAACCCGCATGTGGAGCATTCGTTTGTGTGGGATTGCTCTACCAGGTTCATTCCTAGATAATGCACTCAAGGGCACTAAGCATAGGAGTGGAAAACTGAGTTTCCTTGAGAGCTGCTTGGAAGCCTGATGGTGTGTGAAGTAGTGAGCCATATTGGAGTTGTTCTCCACAAGAACCACTCGGCTGATCCTTCTTCAATATGCCCTTCACCTACATGCAGTGTTTCCTTGATTGAATTAGCTCTCAGCACCAATTTTGCGTCTAGAGCCTTTGCATTGAGGGCTATCTGAAAACGGCTGGGCGCTGAAGTTGGCCTGTCACATATCAGAGTGGTCATGTGAAACCCGCATGTGGAGCATTCGTTTGTGTGGATGCTCTACCAGGTTCATTCTAGATAATGCACTCAAAGGGCACTAAGCATAGAGTGTGAAAACTGAGTTTCCTTGAGAGCTGCTTGGAAGCCTGATGGTGTGTGAAGTTAGTGAGCCAATGGAGTTGTTCTCCCACAAGAACCACTCGGCTGATCCTTCTTCAATATGCCCTTCACCAACATGCAGTGTTTCCTTGATTGAATTAGCTCTCACACCAATATTTGCGTCTAGAGCCTTGCATTGAGGGCTATCTGAAAACGGCTGTGGCGCTGAAGTTGCCTGTGAATGTGGAGTTGGTGGCATGTGAAACCCGCATGTGAGCATTCGTTTGTGTGGGATGCTCTACCAGGTTCATTCCTAGATAATGCACTCAAAGGGCACTAAGCATAGAGTGTGAAAACTGAGTTTCCTTGAGAGCTGCTTGGAAGCCTGATGGTGTGTGAAGTTAGTGAGCCAAATGGAGTTGTTCTCCCACAAGAACCACTCGGCTGATCCTTCTTCAATATGCCCTTCACCAACATGCAGTGTTTCCTTGATTGAATTAGCTCTCACACCAATATTTGTGTCTAGAGCCTTTGCATTGAGGGCTATCTGAAAACGGCTGTGGCGCTGAAGTTGCCTGTGAATGTGGAGTTGGTGGCATGTGAAACCCGCATGTGGAGCATTCGTTTGTGTGGGATGCTCTACCAGGTTCATTCCTAGATAATGCACTCAAAGGGCACTAAGCATAGAGTGTGAAAACTGAGTTTCTTGAGAGCTGCTTGGAAGCCTGATGGTGTGTGAAGTTAGTGAGCCAAATGGAGTTGTTCTCCACAAGAACACTCGGCTGATCCTTCTTCAATATGCCCTTCACCAACATGCAGTGTTTCCTTGATTGAATTAGCTCTCACACCAATATTTGCGTCTAGAGCCTTTGCATTGAGGGCTATCTGAAAACGGCTGTGGCGCTGAAGTTGCCTGTGAATGTGGAGTTGGTGGCATGTGAAACCCGCATGTGGAGCATTCGTTTGTGTGGGATGCTCTACAGGTTCATTCCTAGATAATGCACTCAAAGGGCACTAAGCATAGAGTGTGAAAACTGAGTTTCCTTGAGAGCTTCTTGGAAGCCTGATGGTGTGTGAAGTTAGTGAGCCAAATGGAGTTGTTCTCCCACAAGAACCACTCGGCTGATCTTCTTCAATATGCGCTTCACCAACATGCAGTGTTTCCTTGATTGAATTAGCTCTCACACAATATTTGTGTCTAGAGCCTTTGCATTGAGGGCTATCTGAAAACGGCTGTGGCGCTGAAGTTGCCTGTGAATGTGGAGTTGGTGGCATGTGAAACCGCATGTGGAGCATTCGTTTGTGTGGGATGCTCTAACAGGCTTCATTCAGCATATGCACTCAAAGGGCACTAAGCATAGAGTGTGAAAACTGAGTTTCCTTGAGAGCTGCTTGGAAGCCTGATGGTGTGTGAAGTTAGTGAGCCAAATGGAGTTGTTCTCCCACAAGAACCACTCGGCTGATCCTTCTTCAATATGCCCTTCACCAACATGCAGTGTTTCCTTGATTGAATTAGCTCTCACACCAATATTTGCGTCTAGAGCCTTTGCATTGAGGGCTATCTGAAAACGGCTGTGGCGCTGAAGTTGCCTGTGAATGTGGAGTTGGTGGCATGTGAAACCCGCATGTGGAGCATTCGTTTGTGTGGGATGCTCACCAAGCTTCATTTCAGTCATAGGCACTCAAGGGCACTAAGCATAGAGTGTGAAAACTGAGTTTCCTTGAGAGCTGCTTGGAAGCCTGATGGTGTGTGAAGTTAGTGAGCCAAATGGAGTTGTTCTCCCACAAGAACCACTCGGCTGATCCTTCTTCAATATGCCCTTCACCAACATGCAGTGTTTCCTTGATTGAATTAGCTCTCACACCAATATTGCGTCTAGAGCCTTTGCATTGAGGGCTATCTGAAAACGGCTGTGGCGCTGAAGTTGCCTGTCAATGTGGAGTTGGTGGCATGTGAAACCCGCAAGTGAGCATTCGTTTATGTGGGATGCTCACCAAGCTTCATTTCAGTCCTAGGCACTCAAAGGGCACTAAGCATAGATTGTGAAAACTGAGTTTCCTTGAGAGCTGCTTGGAAGCCTGATGGTGTGTGAAGTTAGTGAGCCAAATGGAGTTGTTCTCCCACAAGAACCACTCGGCTGATCCTTCTTCAATATGCCCTTCACCAACATGCAGTGTTTCCTTGATTGAATTAGCTCTCACACCAATATATGCGTCTAGAGCCTTTGCATTGAGGGCTATCTGAAAACGGCTGTGGCGCTGAAGTTGCCTGTCAATGTGGAGTTGGTGTCATGTGAAACCCGCAAGTGGAGCATTCGTTATGTGTGATGCTCACCAAGCTTCATTTCAGTCCTAGGCACTCAAAGGGCACTAAGCATAGAGTGTGAAAACTGAGTTTCCTTGAGAGCTGCTTGGAAGCCTGATGGTGTGTGAAGTTAGTGAGCCAAATGGAGTTGTTCTCCCACAAGAACCACTCGGCTGATCCTTCTTCAATATGCCCTTCACCAACATGCAGTGTTTCCTTGATTGAATTAGCTCTCACACCAATATATGGTCTAGAGCCTTTGCATTGAGGGCTATCTGAAAACGGCTGTGGCGCTGAAGTTGCCTGTGAATGTGGAGTTGGTGGCATGTGAAACCCGCATGTGGAGCATTCGTTTGTGTGGGATGCTCTACCAGGTTCATTCCTAGATAGCACTCAAAGGGCACTAAGCATAGAGTGTGAAAACTGAGTTTCCTTGAGAGCTGCTTGGAAGCCTGATGGTGTGTGAAGTTAGTGAGCCAACTGGAGTTGTTCTCCCACAAGAACCACTCGGCTGATCCTTCTTCATATGCCCTTCACCAACATGCAGTGTTTCCTTGATTGAATTAGCTCTCACACCAATATTTGCGTCTAGAGCCTTTGCATTGAGGGCTATCTGAAAACGGCTGTGGCGCTGAAGTTGCCTGTGAATGTGGAGTTGGTGGCATGTGAAACCCGCATGTGGAGCATTCGTTTGTGTGGGATGCTCTACCAGGTTCATTCCTAGATAATGCACTCAAAGGGCACTAAGCATAGAGTGTGAAAACTGAGTTTCCTTGAGAGCTTCTTGGAAGCCTGATGGTGTGTGAAGTTAGTGAGCCAAATGGAGTTGTTCTCCCACAAGAACCACTCGGCTGATCCTTCTTCCATATGCCCTTCACCAACATGCAGTGTTTCCTTGATTGAATTAGCTCTCACACAATATTTGTGTCTAGAGCCTTTGCATTGAGAGCTATCTGAAAACGGCTGTGGCGCTGAAGTTGCCTGTGAATGTGGAGTTGGTGGCATGTGAAACCCGCATGTGGAGCATTCGTTTGTGTGGGATGCTCACCAAGCTTCATTTCAGTCCTAGGCACTCAAAGGGCACTAAGCATAGAGTGTGAAAACTGAGTTTCCTTGAGAGCTGCTTGGAAGCCTGATGGTGTGTGAAGTTAGTGAGCCAAATGGAGTTGTTCTCCCACAAGAACCACTCGGCTGATCCTTCTTCAATATGCCCTTCACCAACATGCATTGTTTCCTTGATTGAATTAGCTCTCACACCAATATTTGCGTCTAGAGCCTTTGCATTGAGGGCTATCTGAAAATGGCTGTGGCGCTGAAGTTGCCTGTGAATGTGGAGTTGGTGTCATGTGAAACCCGCATGTGGAGCATTCGTTTGTGTGGGATGCTCTCCAAGCTTCATTTCAGTCCTAGGCACACAAAGGGCACTAAGCATAGAGTGTGAAAACTGAGTTTCCTTGAGAGCTGCTTGGAAGCCTGATGGTGTGTGAAGTTAGTGAGCCAAATGGAGTTGTTCTCCCACAAGAACCACTCGACTGATACTTCTTCAATATGCCCTTCACCAACATGCAGTGTTTCCTTGATTGAATTAGCTCTCACACCAATATTTGCGTCTAGAGCCTTTGCATTGAGGGCTATCTGAAAACGGCTGTGGCGCTGAAGTTGCCTGTGAATGTGGAGTTGGTGGCATGTGAAACCCGCATGTGGAGCATTCGTTTGTGTGGGATGCTCTACCAGGTTCATTCCTAGATAATGCACTCAAAGGGCACTAAGCATAGAGTGTGAAAACTGAGTTTCCTTGAGAGCTGCTTGGAAGCCTGATGGTGTGTGAAGTTAGTGAGCCAACTGGAGTTGTTCTCCCACAAGAACCACTCGGCTGATCCTTCTTCAATATGCCCTTCACCAACATGCAGTGTTTCCTTGATTGAATTAGCTCTCACACCAATATTTGCGTCTAGAGCCTTTGCATTGAGGGCTATCTGAAAACGGCTGTGGCGCTGAAGTTGCCTGTGAATGTGGAGTTGGTGGCATGTGAAACCCGCATGTGGAGCATTCGTTTGTGTGGGATGCTCTCCAAGCTTCATTTCAGTCCTAGGCACTCAAAGGGCACTAAGCATAGAGTGTGAAAACTGAGTTTCCTTAAGAGCTGCTTGGAAGCCTGATGGTGTGTGAAGTTAGTGAGCCAAATAGAGTTGTTCTCCACAAGAACCACTCGGCTGATCCTTCTTCCATATGCGCTTCACCAACATGCAGTGTTTCCTTGATTGAATTAGCTCTCACACCAATATTTGCGTCTAGAGCCTTTGCATTGAGGGCTATCTGAAAACGGCTGTGGCGCTGAAGTTGCCTGTGAATGTGGAGTGGTGGCATGTGAAACCCGCATGTGAGCATTCGTTTGTGTGGATGCTCACCAAGCTTCATTTCAGTCCTAGGCACTCAAAGGGCACTAAGCATAGAGTGTGAAAACTGAGTTTCCTTGAGAGCTGCTTGGAAGCCTGATGGTGTGTGAAGTTAGTGAGTCAAATGGAGTTGTTCTCCCACAAGAACCACTCGGCTGATCCTTCTTCAATATGCCCTTCACCAACATGCAGTGTTTCCTTGATTGAATTAGCTCTCACACCAATATTTGCGTCTAGAGCCTTTGCATTGAGGGCTATCTGAAAATGGCTGTGGCGCTGAAGTTGCCTGTGAATGTGGAGTTGGTGTCATGTGAAACCCGCATGTGGAGCATTCGTTTGTGTGGGATGCTCTCCAAGCTTCATTTCAGTCCTAGGCACACAAAGGGCACTAAGCATAGAGTGTGAAAACTGAGTTTCCTTGAGAGCTGCTTGGAAGCCTGATGGTGTGTGAAGTTAGTGAGCCAAATGGAGTTGTTCTCCCACAAGAACCACTCGGCTGATCCTTCTTCAATATGCCCTTCACCAACATGCAGTGTTTCCTTGATTGAATTAGCTCTCACACCAATATTTGCATCTAGAGCCTTTGCATTGAGGGCTATCTGAAAACGGCTGTGGCGGTGAAGTTGCCTGTGAATGTGGAGTTGGTGGCATGTGAAACCCGCATGTGGAGCATTCGTTTGTGTGGGATGCTCTACCAGGTTCATTCTAGATAATGCACTCAAAGGGCACTAAGCATAGAGTGTGAAAACTGAGTTTCCTTGAGAGCTGCTTGGAAGCCTGATGGTGTGTGAAGTTAGTGAGCCAAATGGAGTTGTTCTCCCACAAGAACCACTCGGCTGATCCTTCTTCAATATGCGCTTCACCAACATGCAGTGTTTCCTTGATTGAATTAGCTCTCACACCATATTTATGTCTAGAGCCTTTGCATTGAGGGCTATCTGAAAACGGCTGTGGCGCTGAAGTTGCCTGTGAATGTGGAGTTGGTGGCATGTGAAACCCGCATGTGGAGCATTCGTTTGTGTGGGATGCTCTACCAGGTTCATTCCTAGATAATGCACTCAAAGGGCACTAAGCATAGAGTGTGAAAACTGAGTTTCCTTGAGAGCTGCTTGGAAGCCTGATGGTGTGTGAAGTTAGTGAGCCAAATGGAGTTGTTCTCCCACAAGAACCACTCGGCTGATCCTTCTTCAATATGCCCTTCACCAACATGCAGTGTTTCCTTGATTGAATTAGCTCTCACACCAATATTTGCGTCTAGAGCCTTTGCATTGAGGGCTATCTGAAAACGGCAGTGGCGCTGAAGTTGCCTGTGAATGTGGAGTTGGTGGCATGTGAAACCCGCATGTGGAGCATTCGTTTGTGTGGGATGCTCTACCAGGTTCATTCCTAGATAATGCACTCAAAGGGCACTAAGCATAGAGTGTGAAAACTGAGTTTCCTTGAGAGCTGCTTGGAAGCCTGATGGTGTGTGAAGTTAGTGAGCCAAATGGAGTTGTTCTCCCACAAGAACAACTCGGCTGATCCTTCTTCAATATGCCCTTCACCAACATGCAGTGTTTCCTTGATTGAATTAGCTCTCACACCAATATTTGCGTCTAGAGCCTTTGCATTGAGGGCTATCTGAAAACGGCTGTGGCGCTGAAGTTGCCTGTGAATGTGGAGTTGGTGGCATGTGAAACCCGCATGTGGAGCATTCGTTTGTGTGGGATGCTCACCAAGCTTCATTTCAGTCCTAGGTACTCAAAGGGCACTAAGCATAGAGTGTGAAACTGAGTTTCCTTGAGAGCTGCTTGGAAGCCTGATGGTGTGTGAAGTTAGTGAGCCAAATGGAGTTGTTCTCCCACAAGAACCACTCGGCTGATCCTTCTTCAATATGCCCTTCACCAACATGCAGTGTTTCCTTGATTGAATTAGCTCTCACACCAATATTTGCGTCTAGAGCCTTTGCATTGAGGGCTATCTGAAAACGGCTGTGGCGCTGAAGTTGCCTGTGAATGTGGAGTTGGTGGCATGTGAAACCCGCATGTGGAGCATTCGTTTGTGTGGGATGCTGACCAAGCTTCATTTCAGTCCTAGGCACTCAAAGGGCACTAAGCATAGAGTGTGAAAACTGAGTTTCCTTGAGAGCTGCTTGGAAGCCTGATGGTGTGTGAAGTTAGTGAGCCAAATGGAGTTGTTCTCCCACAAGAACCACTCGGCTGATCCTTCTTCAATATGCCCTTCACCAACATGCAGTGTTTCCTTGATTGAATTAGCTCTCACACCAATATTTGCGTCTAGAGCCTTTGCATTGAGGGCTATCTGAAAACGGCTGTGGCACTGAAGTTGCCTGTGAATGTGGAGTTGGTGTCATGTGAAACCCGCATGTGGAGCATTCGTTGTGTGGGATGCTCTCCAAACTTCATTTCAGTCCTAGGCACTCAAAGGGCACTAAGCATAGAGTGTGAAACCTGAGTTTCCTTGAGAGCTGCTTGGAAGCCTGATGGTGTGTGAAGTTAGTGAGCCAAATGGAGTTGTTCTCCCACAAGAACCACTCGGCTGATCCTTCTTCAATATGCCCTTCACCAACATGCAGAGTTTCCTTGATTGAATTAGCTCTCACACCAATATTTGCGTCTAGAGCCTTTGCATTGAGGGCTATCTGAAAACGGCTGTGGCGCTGAAGTTGCCTGTGAATGTGGAGTTGGTGTCATGTGAAACCCGCATGTGGAGCATTCGTTTGTGTGGGATGCTCTACCAGGTTCATTCATAGATAATGCACTAAAAGGGCACTAAGCATAGAGTGTGAAAACTGAGTTTTCTTGAGAGCTGCTTGGAAGCCTGATGGTGTGTGAGTTAGTGAGTCAAATGGAGTTGTTCTCCCACAAGAACCACTCGGCTGATCCTTCTTCAATATGCCCTTCACCAACATGCAGTGTTTCCTTGATTGAATTAGCTCTCACACCAATATTTGCGTCTAGAGCCTTTGCATTGAGGGCTATCTGAAAACGGCTGTGGCGCTGAAGTTGCCTGTCAATGTGGAGTTGGTGGCATGTGAAACCCGCATGTGGAGTATTCGTTCGTGTGGGATGTTCTACCAGGTTCATTCCTAGATAATGCACTCAAAGGGCACTAAGCATAGAGTGTGAAAACTGAGTTTCCTTGAGAGCTGCTTGGAAGCCTGATGGTGTGTGAAGTTAGTGAGCCAAATGGAGTTGTTCTCCCACAAGAACCACTAGGCTGACCCTTCTTCAATATGCGCTTCACCAACATGCAGTGTTTCCTTGATTGAATTAGCTCTCACACCAATATTTGCGTCTAGAGCCTTTGCATTGAGGGCTATCTGAAAACGGCTGTGGCGCTGAAGTTGCCTGTGAATGTGGAGTTGGTGGCATGTGAAACCCGCATGTGGAGCATTCGTTTGTGTGGGATGCTGACCAAGCTTCATTTCAGTCCTAGGCACTCAAAGGGCACTAAGCATAGAGTGTGAAAACTGAGTTTCCTTGAGAGCTGCTTGGAAGCCTGATGGTGTGTGAAGTTAGTGAGCCAAATGGAGTTGTTCTCCCACAAGAACCACTCGGCTGATCCTTCTTCAATATGCCCTTCACCAACATGCAGTGTTTCCTTGATTGAATTAGCTCTCACACCAATATTTGCGTCTAGAGCCTTTGCATTGAGGGCTATCTGAAAACGGTTGTGGCACTGAAGTTGCCTGTGAATGTGGAGTTGGTGTCATGTGAAACCCGCATGTGGAGCATTCGTTTGTGTGGGATGTTCTACCAGGTTCATTTCAGTCCTAGGCAGTCAAAGGGCACTAAGCATAGAGTGTGAAACCTGAGTTTCCTTGAGAGCTGCTTGGAAGCCTGATGGTGTGTGAAGTTAGTGAGCCAAATGGAGTTGTTCTCCCACAAGAACCACTCGGCTGATCCTTCTTCAATATGCCCTTCACCAACATGCAGAGTTTCCTTGATTGAATTAGCTCTCACACCAATATTTGCGTCTAGAGCCTTTGCATTGAGGGCTATCTGAAAACGGCTGTGGCGCTGAAGTTGCCTGTGAATGTGGAGTTGGTGGCATGTGAAACCCGCATGTGGAGCATTCGTTTGTGTGGGATGCTCTACCAGGTTCATTCATAGATAATGCACTCAAAGGGCACTAAGCATAGAGTGTGAAAACTGAGTTTTCTTGAGAGCTGCTTGGAAGCCTGATGGTGTGTGAAGTTAGTGAGTCAAATGGAGTTGTTCTCCACAAGAACCACTCGGCTGATCCTTCTTCAATATGCCCTTCACCAACATGCAGTGTTTCCTTGATTGAATTAGCTCTCACACCAATATTTGCGTCTAGAGCCTTTGCATTGAGGGCTATCTGAAAACGGCTGTGGCGCTGAAGTTGCCTGTGAATGTGGAGTTGGTGGCATGTGAAACCCGCATGTGGAGTATTCGTTCGTGTGGGATGTTCTACCAGGTTCATTCCTAGATAATGCACTCAAAGGGCACTAAGCATAGAGTGTGAAAACTGAGTTTCCTTGAGAGCTGCTTGGAAGCCTGATGGTGTGTGAAGTTAGTGAGCCAAATGGAGTTGTTCTCCCACAAGAACCACTAGGCTGACCCTTCTTCAATATGCGCTTCACCAACATGCAGAGTTTCCTTGATTGAATTAGCTCTCACACCAATATTTGCGTCTAGAGCCTTTGCATTGAGGGCTATCTGAAAACGGCTGTGGCGCTGAAGTTGCCTGTCAATGTGGAGTTGGTGGCATGTGAAACCCGCATGTGGAGCATTCGTTTGTGTGGGATGCTCTAACAGGTTCATTCCTAGATAATGCACTCAAAGGGCACTAAGCATAGAGTGTGAAAACTGAGTTTCCTTGAGTGCTGCTTGGAAGCCTGATGGTGTGTGAAGTTAGTGAGCCAAATGGAGTTGTTCTCCCACAAGAACCACTCGGCTGATCCTTCTTCAATATGCCCTTCACCAACATGCAGTGTTTCCTTGATTGAATTAGCTCTCACACCAATATTTGTGTCTAGAGCCTTTGCATTGAGGGCTATCTGAAAACGGCTGTGGCGCTGAAGTTGCCTGTGAATGTGGAGTTGGTGGCATGTGAAACCCGCATGTGGAGCATTCGTTTGTGTGGGATGCTCACCAAGCTTCATTTCAGTCCTAGGTACTCAAAGGGCACTAAGCATAGAGTGTGAAAACTGAGTTTCCTGGAGAGCTGCTTGGAAGCCTGATGGTGTGTGACGTTAGTGAGCCAAATGGAGTTGTTCTCCCACAAGAACCACTCGGCTGATCCTTCTTCAATATGCCCTTCACCAACATGCAGTGTTTCCTTGATTGAATTAGCTCTCACACCAATATTTGCGTCTAGAGCCTTTGCATTGAGGGCTATCTGAAAACGGCTGTGGCGCTGAAGTTGCCTGTGAATGTGGAGTTGGTGGCATGTGAAACCCGCATGTGGAGCATTCGTTTATGTGGGATGCTCACCAAGCTTCATTTCTAGATAATGCACTCAAAGGGCACTAAGCATAGAGTGTGAAAACTGAGTTTCCTTGAGAGCTGCTTGGAAGCCTGATGGTGTGTGAAGTTAGTGAGCCAAATGGAGTTGTTCTCCCACAAGAACCACTCGGCTGATCCTTCTTCAATATGCCCTTCACCAACATGCAGTGTTTCCTTGATTGAATTAGCTCTCACACCAATATTTGCGTCTAGAGCCTTTGCATTGAGGGCTATCTGAAAACGGCTGTGGCACTGAAGTTGCCTGTGAATGTGGAGTTGGTGTCATGTGAAACCCGCATGTGGAGCATTCGTTTGTGTGGGATGCTCTCCAAACTTCATTTCAGTCCTAGGCACTCAAAGGGCACTAAGCATAGAGTGTGAAAACTGAGTTTCCTTGAGAGCTGCTTGGAAGCCTGATGGTGTGTGAAGTTAGTGAGCCAAATGGAGTTGTTCTCCCACAAGAACCACTCGGCTGATCCTTCTTCAATATGCCCTTCACCAACATGCATTGTTTCCTTGATTGAATTAGCTCTCACACCAATATTTGCGTCTAGAGCCTTTGCATTGAGGGCTATCTGAAAACGGCTGTGGCGCTGAAGTTGCCTGTGAATGTGGAGTTGGTGGCATGTGAAACCCGCATGTGGAGCATTCGTTTGTGTGGGATGCTCTACCAGGTTCATTCCTAGATAATGCACTCAAAGGGCACTAAGCATAGAGTGTGAAAACTGAGTTTCCTTGAGAGCTGCTTGGAAGCCTGATGGTGTGTGAAGTTAGTGAGTCAAATGGAGTTGTTCTCCACAAGAACCACTCGGCTGATCCTTCTTCAATATGCCCTTCACCAACATGCAGTGTTTCCTTGATTGAATTAGCTCTCACACCAATATTTGCGTCTAGAGCCTTTGCATTGAGGGCTATCTGAAAACGGCTGTGGCGCTGAAGTTGCCTGTGAATGTGGAGTTGGTGGCATGTGAAACCCGCATGTGGAGTATTCGTTCGTGTGGGATGTTCTACCAGGTTCATTCCTAGATAATGCACTCAAAGGGCACTAAGCATAGAGTGTGAAAACTGAGTTTCCTTGAGAGCTGCTTGGAAGCCTGATGGTCTGTGAAGTTAGTGAGCCAAATGGAGTTGTTCTCCCACAAGAACCACTAGGCTGACCCTTTTTCAATATGCCCTTCACCAACATGCAGTGTTTCCTTGATTGAATTAGCTCTCACACCAATATTTGCGTCTAGAGCCTTTGCATTGAGGGCTATCTGAAAACGGCTGTGGCGCTGAAGTTGCCTGTCAATGTGGAGTTGGTGGCATGTGAAACCCGCATGTGGAACATTCGTTTGTGTGGGATGCTCTACCAGGTTCATTCTTAGATAATGCATTCAATGGGCACTAAACATAGAGTGTGAAAACTGAGTTTCCTTGAGAGCTGCTTGGAAGCCTGATGGTGTGTGAAGTTAGTGAGCCAAATGGAGTTGTTCTCCCACAAGAACCACTCGGCTGATCCTTCTTCAATACCTTCTCACCAACATGCAGTGTTTCCTTGATTGAATTAGCTCTCACACCAATATTTGCGTCTAGAGCCTTTGCATTGAGGGCTATCTGAAAACGGCTGTGGCGCTGAAGTTGCCTGTGAATGTGGAGTTGGTGCATGTGAAACCCGCATGTGGGAGCATTCGTTTGCGTGGGATGCTCTACAGATTCATTCCTAGATAATGCACTCAAATAGCACTAAGCATAGAGTGTGAAAACTGAGTTTCCTTGAGAGCTGCTTGGAAGCCTGATGGTGTGTGAAGTTAGTGAGCCAAATGGAGTTGTTCTCCCACAAGAACCACTCGGCTGACCCTTCTTCAATATGCCCTTCACCAACATGCAGTGTTTCCTTGATTGAATTAGCTCTCACACCAATATTTGCGTCTAGAGCCTTTGCATTGAGGGCTATCTGAAAACGGCTGTGGCGCTGAAGTTGCCTGTGAATGTGGAGTTGGTGACATGTGAAACCCGCATGTGGAACATTCGTTTGTGTGGGATGCTCTACCAGGTTCATTCTTAGATAATGCATTCAATGGGCACTAAACATAGAGTGTGAAAACTGAATTTCTTGAGAGCTGCTTGGAAGCCTGATGGTGTGTGAAGTTAGTGAGCCAAATGGAGTTGTTCTCCCACAAGAACCACTCGGCTGATCCTTCTTCAATATGCGCTTCACCAACATGCAGTGTTTCCTTGATTGAATTAGCTCTCACACCAATATTTGCGTCTAGAGCCTTTGCATTGAGGGCTATCTGAAAACGGCTGTGGCGCTGAAGTTGCCTGTGAATGTGGAGTTGGTGGCATGTGAAACCCGCATGTGGAGCATTCGTTTGTGTGGGATGCTCTACCAGGTTCATTCCTAGATAATGCACTCAAATAGCACTAAGCATAGAGTGTGAAAACTGAGTTTCCTTGAGAGCTGCTTGGAAGCCTGATGGTGTTGTGAAGTTAGTGAGCCAAATGGAGTTGTCCTCCCACAAGAACCACTCGGCTGATCCTTCTTCAATATGCCCTTCACCAACATGCATTGTTTCCTTGATTGAATTAGCTCTCACACAAATATTTGCGTCTAGAGCCTTTGCATTGAGGGCTATCTGAAAACGGCTGTGGCGCTGAAGTTGCCTGTGAATGTGGAGTTGGTGGCATGTGAAACCCGCATGTGGAGCACTCGTTTATGTGGGATTCTCACCAAGCTTCATTTCAGTCCTAGGCACTCAAAGGGCACTAAGCATAGAGTGTGAAAACTGAGTTTCCTTGAGAGCTGCTTGGAAGCCTGATGGTGTGTGAAGTTAGTGAGCCAAATGAAGTTGTTCTCCCACAAGAACCACTCGGATGATCCTTCTTCAATATGCGCTTCACCAACATGCAGTGTTTCCTTGATTGAATTAGCTCTCACACCAATATTTGTGTCTAGAGCCTTTGCATTGAGGGCTATCTGAAAACGGCTGTGGCGCTGAAGTTGCCTGTGAATGTGGAGTTGGTGGCATGTGAAACCCGCATGTGGAGCATTCGTTTGTGTGGGATGCTCTACCAGGTTCATTCCTACATAATGCATTCAATGGGCACTAAACATAGAGTGTGAAAACTGAGTTTCCTTGAGAGCTGCTTGGAAGCCTGATGGTGTGTGAAGTTAGTGAGCCAAATGGAGTTGTTCTCCCACAAGAACCACTCGGCTGATCCTTCTTCAATATGCCCTTCACCAACATGCAGTGTTTCCTTGATTGAATTAGCTCTCACACCAATATTTGCGTCTAGAGCCTTTGCATTGAGGGCTATCTGAAAACGGTTGTGGCGCTGAAGTTGCCGGTGAATGTGGAGTTGGTGGCATGTGAAACCCGCATGTGGAGCATTCGTTTGCGTGGGATGCTCTACCAGGTTCATTCCTAGATAATGCACTCAAAGGGCACTAAGCACAGAGTGTGAAAACTGAGTTTCCTTGAGAGCTGCTTGGAAGCCTGATGGTGTGTGAAGTTAGTGAGCCAAATGGAGTTGTTCTCCCACAAGAACCACTCGGCTGATCCTTCTTCAATATGCGCTTCACCAACATGCAGTGTTTCCTTGATTGAATTAGCTCTCACACCAATATTTGCGTCTAGAGCCTTTGCATTGAGGGCTATCTGAAAACGGCTGTGGCGCTGAAGTTGCCTGTGAATGTGGAGTTGGTGGCATGTGAAACCCGCATGTGGAGCATTCGTTTGTGTGGGATGCTCTACCAGGTTCATTCCTAGATAATGCATTCAAAGGCACTAAACATAGAGTGTGAAAACTGAGTTTCCTTGAGAGCTGCTTGGAAGCCTGATGGTGTTGTGAAGTTAGTGAGCCAAATGGAGTTGTTCTCCCACAAGAACCACTCAGCTGATCCTTCTTCAATATGCCCTTCACCAACATGCAGTGTTTCCTTGATTGAATTAGCTCTCACACCAATATTTGCGTCTAGAGCCTTTGCATTGAGGGCTATCTGAAAACAGCTGTGGCGCTGAAGTTGCCTGTGAATGTGGAGTTGGTGGCATGTGAAACCCGCATGTGGAGCATTCTTTTGTGTGGGATGCTCTACCAGGTTCTTTCCTAGATAATGCACTCAAAGAGCACTAAGCATAGAGTGTGAAAACTGAGTTTCCTTGAGAGCTGCTTGGAAGCCTGATGGTGTGTGAAGTTAGTGAGCCAAATGGAGTTGTTCTCCCACAAGAACCACTCGGCTGATCCTTCTTCAATATGCCCTTCACCAACATGCAGTGTTTCCTTGATTGAATTAGCTCTCACACCAATATTTGCGTCTAGAGCCTTTGCATTGAGGGCTATCTGAAAACGGCTGTGGCACTGAAGTTGCCTGTCAATGTGGAGTTGGTGGCATGTGAAACCCGCATGTGGAGCATTCGTTTGTGTGGGATGCTCTACCAGGTTCATTTCAGTCCTAGGCACTCAAAGGGCACTAAGCATAGAGTGTGAAAACTGAGTTTCCTTGAGAGCTGCTTGGAAGCCTGATGGTGTGTGACGTTAGTGAGCCAAATGGAGTTGTTCTCCACAAGAACCACTCGGCTGATCCTTCTTCAATATGCCCTTCACCAACATGCAGTGTTTCCTTGATTGAATTAGCTCTCACACCAATATTTGCGTCTAGAGCCTTTGCATTGAGGGCTATCTGAAAACGGCTGTGGCGCTGAAGTTGCCTGTGAATGTGGAGTTGGTGGCATGTGAAACCCGAATGAGGAGCATTCGTTTGTGTGGGATGCTCTACCAGGTTCATTTCAGTCCTAGCCATACAAAGGGCACTAAGCATAGAGTGTGAAAACTGAGTTTCCTTGAGAGCTGCTTGGAAGCCTGATGGTGTGTGAAGTTAGTGAGCCAAATGGAGTTGTTCTCCCACAAGAACCACTCGGCTGATCCTTCTTCAATATGCCCTTCACCAACATGCAGTGTTTCCTTGATTGAATTAGCTCTCACACCAATATTTGCGTCTAGAGCCTTTGCATTGGGGGCTATCTGAAAACAGCTGTGGCGCTGAAGTTGCCTGTGAATGTGGAGTTGGTGGCATGTGAAACCCGCATGTGGAGCATTCGTTTGTGTGGGATGCTCTACAGGTTCTTTCCTAGATAATGCACTCAAAGAGCACTAAGCATAGAGTGTGAAAACTGAGTTTCCTTGAGAGCTGCTTGGAAGCCTGATGGTGTGTGAAGTTAGTGAGCCAAATGGAGTTGTTCTCCCACAAGAACCACTCGGCTGATCCTTCTTCAATATGCCCTTCACCAACATGCAGTGTTTCCTTGATTGAATTAGCTCTCACACCAATATTTGCATCTAGAGCCTTTGCATTGAGGGCTATCTGAAAACGGCTGTGGCGCTGAAGTTGCCTGTGAATGTGGAGTTGGTGGCATGTGAAACCCGCATGTGGAGCATTCGATTGTGTGGGATGCTCTACCAGGTTCATTTCAGTCCTAGCCATACGAAGGGCACTAAGCATAGAGTGTGAAAACTGAGTTTCCTTGAGAGCTGCTTGGAAGCCTGATGGTGTGTGACGTTAGTGAGCCAAATGGAGTTGTTCTCCCACAAGAACCACTCGGCTGATCCTTCTTCAATATGCCCTTCACCAACATGCAGTGTTTCCTTGATTGAATTAGCTCTCACACCAATATTTGCGTCTAGAGCCTTTGCATTGAGGGCTATCTGAAAACGGCTGTGGCGCTGAAGTTGCCTGTGAATGTGGAGTTGGTGGCATGTGAAACCGCATGTGGAGCATTCGTTTGTGTGGGATGCTCTACCAGGTTCATTTCAGTCCTAGCCATACAAAGGGCACTAAGCATAGAGTGTGAAAACTGAGTTTCCTTGAGAGCTGCTTGGAAGCCTGATGGTGTGTGAAGTTAGTGAGCCAAATGGAGTTGTTCTCCCACAAGAACCACTCGGCTGATCCTTCTTCAATATGCCCTTCACCAACATGCAGTGTTTCCTTGATTGAATTAGCTCTGACACCAATATTTGCGTCTAGAGCCTTTGCATTGAGGGCTATCTGAAAACGGCTGTGGCGCTGAAGTTGCCTGTGAATGTGGAGTTGGTGGCATGTGGAGCATTCGTTTGTGTGGGATGCTCTACCAGGTTCATTTCAGTCCTAGCCATACGAAGGGCACTAAGCATAGAGTGTGAAAACTGAGTTTCCTTGAGAGCTGCTTGGAAGCCTGATGGTGTGTGAAGTTAGTGAGCCAAATGGAGTTGTTCTCCCACAAGAACCACTCGGCTGATCCTTCTTCAATATGCCCTTCACCAACATGCAGTGTTTCCTTGATTGAATTAGCTCTGACACCAATGCTTGCGTCTAGAGCCTTTGCATTGAGGGCTATCTGAAAATGGCTGTGGCGCCGAAGTTGCCTGTGAATGTGGAGTTGGTGGCATGTGAAACCCGCATGTGGAGCATTCGTTTGTGTGGATGCTCTACCAGGTTCATTTCAGTCCTAGCCATACAAAGGGCACTAAGCATAGAGTGTGAAAACTGAGTTTCCTTGAGAGCTGCTTGGAAGCCTGATGGTGTGTGAAGTTAGTGAGCCAAATGGAGTTGTTCTCCCACAAGAACCACTCGGCTGATCCTTCTTCAATATGCCCTTCACCAACATGCAGTGTTTCCTTGATTGAATTAGCTCTGACACCAATACTTGCGTCTAGAGCCTTTGCATTGAGGGCTATCTGAAAATGGCTGTGGCACTGAAGTTGCCTGTGAATGTGGAGTTGGTGGCATGTGAAACCCGCAAGTGGAGCATTCGTTTATATGGGATGCTCACCAAGCTTCATTTCAGTCCTAGGCACTCAAAGGGCACTAAACATAGAGTGTGAAAGACTGAGTTTCCTTGAGAGCTGCCTTAAAGCCTGATGGTGTGTGAAGTTAGTGAGCCAAATGGAGTTGTTCTCCCACAAGAACCACTCAGCTGATCCTTCTTCATTATGCCCTTCACCAACATGCAGTGTTTCCTTGATTGAATTAGCTCTCACACCAATATTTGCGTCTAGAGCCTTTGCATTGAGGGCTATCTGAAAACGGCTGTGGCGCTGAAGTTGCCTGTGAATGTGGAGTTGGTGGCATGTGAAACCCGCATGTGGAGCATTCGTTTGTGTGGGATGCTCTATCAGGTTCATTCTTAGATAATGCATTCAATGGGCACTAAACATAGAGTGTGAAAACTGAGTTTCCTTGAGAGCTGCTTGGAAGCCTGATGGTGTGTGAAGTTAGTGAGCCAAATGGAGTTGTTCTCCACAAGAACCACTCAGCTGATCCTTCTTCAATATGCCCTTCACCAACATGCAGTGTTTTCCTTGATTGAATTAGCTCTCACACCAACATTTGCGTCTAGAGCCTTTGCATTGAGGGCTATCTGAAAACGGCTGTGGCGCTGAAGTTGCCGGTGAATGTGGAGTTGGTGGCATGTGAAACCCGCATGTGGAGCATTCGTTTGCGTGGGATGCTCTACCAGGTTCATTCCTAGATAATGCACTCAAAGGGCACTAAGCACAGAGTGTGAAAACTGAGTTTCCTTGAGAGCTGCTTGGAAGCCTGATGGTGTGTGAAGTTAGTGAGCCAAATGGAGTTGTTCTCCCACAAGAACAACTCGGCTGATCCTTCTTCAATATGCCCTTCACCAACATGCAGTGTTTCCTTGATTGAATTAGCTCTCACACCAATATTTGCATCTAGAGCCTTTGCATTGAGGGCTATCTGAAAACGGCTGTGGCGCTGAAGTTGCCTGTGAATGTGGAGTTGGTGGCATGTGAAATCCGCATGTGGAGCATTCGTTTATGTGGGATGCTGACCAAGCTTCATTTCAGTCCTAGGCACTTAAAGGGCACTAAGCATAGAGTGTGAAAACTGAGTTTCCTTGAGAGCTGCTTGGAAGCCTGATGGTGTGTGAAGTTAGTGAGCCAAATGGAGTTGTTCTCCCACAAGAACCACTCGGCTGATCCTTCTTCAATATGCCCTTCACCAACATGCAGTGTTTCCTTGATTGAATTAGCTCTCACACCAATATTTGCGTCTAGAGCCTTTGCATTGAGGGCTATCTGAAAACGGCTGTGGCGCTGAAGTTGCCTGTCAATGTGGAGTTGGTGGCATGTGAAACCCGCATGTGGAGCATTCGTTTGTGTGGGATGCTCTACCAGGTTCATTCCTAGATAATGCACTCAAAGGGCACTAAGCATAGAGTGTGAAAACTGAGTTTCCCTGAGAGCTGCTTGGAAGCCTGATGGTGTGTGAAGTTAGTGAGCCAAATGGAGTTGTTCTCCCACAAGAACCACTCGGCTGATCCTTCTTCAATATGCCCTTCACCAACATGCAGTGTTTCCTTGATTGAATTAGCTCTCACACCAATATTTGCGTCTAGAGCCTTTGCATTGAGGGCTATCTGAAAACGGCTGTGGCGCTGAAGTTGCCTGTGAATGTGGAGTTGGTGGCATGTGAAACCCGCATGTGGAGCATTCGTTTGTGTGGGATGCTCTACCAGATTCATTTCAGTCCTAGCCATACAAAGGGCACTAAGCATAGAGTGTGAAAACTGAGTTTCCTTGAGAGCTGCTTGGAAGCCTGATGGTGTGTGAAGTTAGTGAGCCAAATGGAGTTGTTCTCCCCAAGAACCACTCGGCTGATCCTTCTTCAATATGCCCTTCACCAACATGCAGTGTTTCCTGATTGAATTAGCTCTCACACCAATATTTGCGTCTAGAGCCTTTGCATTGAGGGCTATCTGAAAACGGCTGTGGCGCTGAAGTTGCCTGTGAATGTGGAGTTGGTGGCATGTGAAACCCGCAAGTGGAGCATTCGTTTATATGGGATGCTCACCAAGCTTCATTTCAGTCCTAGGCACTCAAAGGGCACTAAACATAGAGTGTGAAAACTGAGTTTCCTTGAGAGCTGCCTTAAAGCCTGATGGTGTGTGAAGTTAGTGAGCCAAATGGAGTTGTTCTCCCACAAGAACCACTCAGCTGATCCTTCTTCAATATGCCCTTCACCAACATGCAGTGTTTCCTTGATTGAATTAGCTCTCACACCAATATTTGCGTCTAGAGCCTTTGCATTGAGGGCTATCTGAAAACGGCTGTGGCGCTGAAGTTGCCTGTGAATGTGGAGTTGGTGGCATGTGAAACCCGCATGTGGAGCATTCGTTTGTGTGGGATGCTCTACCAGGTTCATTCTTAGATAATGCATTCAATGGGCACTAAACATAGAGTGTGAAAACTGAGCTTCCTTGAGAGCTGCTTGGAAGCCTGATGGTGTGTGAAGTTAGTGAGCCAAATGGAGTTGTTCTCCACAAGAACCACTCAGCTGATCCTTCTTCAATATGCCCTTCACCAACATGCAGTGTTTTCCTTGATTGAATTAGCTCTCACACAACATTTGCGTCTAGAGCCTTTGCATTGAGGGCTATCTGAAAACGGCTGTGGCGCTGAATTTGCGTGAGAATGTGGAGTTGGTGGCATGTGAAACCCGCATGTGGAGCATTCGTTTATGTGGATGCTGACCAGGTTCATTTCAGTCCTAGCCATACAAAGGGCACTAAGCATAGAGTGTGAAAACTGAGTTTCCTTGAGAGCTGCTTGGAAGCCTGATGGTGTGTGAAGTTAGTGAGCCAAATGGAGTTGTTCTCCCACAAGAACAACTCGGCTGATCCTTCTTCAATATGCCCTTCACCAACATGCAGTGTTTCCTTGATTGAATTAGCTCTCACACCAATATTTGCATCTAGAGCCTTTGCATTGAGGGCTATCTGAAAACGGCTGTGGCGCTGAAGTTGCCTGTGAATGTGGAGTTGGTGGCATGTGAAACCCGCATGTGGAGCATTCGTTTATGTGGGATGCTGACCAAGCTTCATTTCAGTCCTAGGCACTCAAAGGGCACTAAGCATAGAGTGTGAAAACTGAGTTTCCTTGAGAGCTGCTTGGAAGCCTGATGGTGTGTGAAGTTAGTGAGCCAAATGGAGTTGTTCTCCCACAAGAACCACTCGGCTGATCCTTCTTCAATATGCCCTTAACCAACATGCAGTGTTTCCTTGATTGAATTAGCTCTCACACCAATATTTGCGTCTAGAGCCTTTGCATTGAGGGCTATCTGAAAACGGCTGTGGCGCTGAAGTTGCCTGTCAATGTGGAGTTGGTGGCATGTGAAACCCGCATGTGGAGCATTCGTTTGTGTGGGATGCTCTACCAGGTTCATTCCTAGATAATGCACTCAAAGGGCACTAAGCATAGAGTGTGAAAACTGAGTTTCCCTGAGAGCTGCTTGGAAGCCTGATGGTGTGTGAAGTTAGTGAGCCAAATGGAGTTGTTCTACCACAAGAACCACTCGGCTGATCCTTCTTCAATATGCCCTTCACCAACATGCAGTGTTTCCTTGATTGAATTAGCTCTCACACCAATATTTGCGTCTAGAGCCTTTGCATTGAGGGCTATCTGAAAACGGCTGTGGCGCTGAAGTTGCCTGTGAATGTGGAGTTGGTGGCATGTGAAACCCGCATGTGGAGCATTCGTTTGTGTGGGATGCTCTACCAGATTCATTTCAGTCCTAGCCATACAAAGGGCACTAAGCATAGAGTGTGAAAACTGAGTTTCCTTGAGAGCTGCTTGGAAGCCTGATGGTGTGTGAAGTTAGTGAGCCAAATGGAGTTGTTCTCCCCCAAGAACCACTCGGCTGATCCTTCTTCAATATGCCCTTCACCAACATGCAGTGTTTCCTTGATTGAATTAGCTCTCACACCAATATTTGCGTCTAGACCTTTGCATTGAGGGCTATCTGAAAACGGCTGTGGCGCTGAAGTTGCCTGTGAATGTGGAGTTGGTGGCATGTGAAACCCGCATGTGGAGCATTCGTTATGTGGGATGCTCACCAAGCTTCATTTCAGTCCTAGGCCATACAAAGGGCACTAAGCATAGAGTGTGAAAACTGAGTTTCCTTGAGAGCTGCTTGGAAGCCTGATGGTGTGTGAAGTTAGTGAGCCAAATGAGTTGTTCTCCCACAAGAACCACTCGGCTGATCCTTCTTCAATATGCCCTTCACCAACATGCAGTGTTTCCTTGATTGAATTAGCTCTGACACCAATACTTGCGTCTAGAGCCTTTGCATTGAGGGCTATCTGAAAATGGCTGTGGCGCTGAAGTTGCCTGTGAATGTGGAGTTGGTGGCATGTGAAACCCGCAAGTGGAGCATTCGTTTATATGGGATGCTCACCAAGCTTCATTCAGTCCTAGGCACTCAAAGGGCACTAAACATAGAGTGTGAAAACTGAGTTCCTTGAGAGCTGCCTTAAAGCCTGATGGTGTGTGAAGTTAGTGAGCCAAATGGAGTTGTTCTCCCACAAGAACCACTCAGCTGATCCTTCTTCAATATGCCCTTCACCAACATGCAGTGTTTTCCTTGATTGAATTAGCTCTCACACCAACATTTGCGTCTAGAGCCTTTGCATTGAGGGCTATCTGAAAACGGCTGTGGCGCTGAATTTGCGTGAGAATGTGGAGTTGGTGGCATGTGAAACCCGCATGTGGAGCATTCGTTTGCGTGGGATGCTCTACCAGTTCATTCCTAGATAATGCACTCAAAGGGCACTAAGCACAGAGTGTGAAAACTGAGTTTCCTTGAGAGCTGCTTGGAAGCCTGATGGTGTGTGAAGTTAGTGAGCCAAATGGAGTTGTTCTCCCCAAGAACCACTCGGCTGATCCTTCTTCAATATGCCCTTCACCAACATGCAGTGTTTCCTTGATTGAATTAGCTCTCACACCAATATTTGCATCTAGAGCCTTTGCATTGAGGGCTATCTGAAAACGGCTGTGGCGCTGAAGTTGCCTGTGAATGTGGAGTTGGTGGCATGTGAAACCCGCATGTGGAGCATTCGTTTATGTGGGATGCTGACCAAGCTTCATTTCAGTCCTAGGCACTCAAAGGGCACTAAGCATAGAGTGTGAAAACTGAGTTTCCTTGAGAGCTGCTTGGAAGCCTGATGGTGTGTGAAGTTAGTGAGCCAAATGGAGTTGTTCTCCCACAAGAACCACTCGGCTGATCCTTCTTCAATATGCCCTTCACCAACATGCAGTGTTTCCTTGATTGAATTAGCTCTCACACCAATATTTGCGTCTAGAGCCTTTGCATTGAGGGCTATCTGAAAACGGCTGTGGCGCTGAAGTTGCCTGTCAATGTGGAGTTGGTGGCATGTGAAACCCGCATGTGGAGCATTCGTTTGTGTGGGATGCTCTACCAGGTTCATTCCTAGATAATGCACTCAAAGGGCACTAAGCATAGAGTGTGAAAACTGAGTTTCCCTGAGAGCTGCTTGGAAGCCTGATGGTGTGTGAAGTTAGTGAGCCAAATGGAGTTGTTCTCCCACAAGAACCACTCGGCTGATCCTTCTTCAATATGCCCTTCACCAACATGCAGTGTTTCCTTGATTGAATTAGCTCTCACACCAATATTTGCGTCTAGAGCCTTTGCATTGAGGGCTATCTGAAAACGGCTGTGGCGCTGAAGTTGCCTGTGAATGTGGAGTTGGTGGCATGTGAAACCCGCATGTGGAGCATTCGTTTGTGTGGGATGCTCTACCAGGTTCATTTCAGTCCTAGCCATACAAAGGGCACTAAGCATAGAGTGTGAAAACTGAGTTTCCTTGAGAGCTGCTTGGAAGCCTGATGGTGTGTGAAGTTAGTGAGCCAAATGGAGTTGTTCTCCCACAAGAACCACTCGGCTGATCCTTCTTCAATATGCCCTTCACCAACATGCAGTGTTTCCTTGATTGAATTAGCTCTCACACCAACATTTGCGTCTAGAGCCTTTGCATTGAGGGCTATCTGAAAACGGCTGTGGCGCTGAATTTGGGTGAGAATGTGGAGTTGGTGGCATGTGAAACCCGCATGTGGAGCATTCGTTTGCGTGGATGCTCTACCAGGTTCATTCCTAGATAATGCACTCAAAGGGCACTAAGCACAGAGTGTGAAAACTGAGTTTCCTTGAGAGCTGCTTGGAAGCCTGATGGTGTGTGAAGTTAGTGAGCCAAATGGAGTTGTTCTCCCACAAGAACAACTCGGCTGATCCTTCTTCAATATGCCCTTCACCAACATGCAGTGTTTCCTTGATTGAATTAGCTCTCACACCAATATTTGCATCTAGAGCCTTTGCATTGAGGGCTATCTGAAAACGGCTGTGGCGCTGAAGTTGCCTGTGAATGTGGAGTTGGTGGCATGTGAAACCCGCATGTGGAGCATTCGTTTATGTGGGATGCTGACCAAGCTTCATTTCAGTCCTAGGCACTCAAAGGGCACTAAGCATAGAGTGTGAAAACTGAGTTTCCTTGAGAGCTGCTTGAAGCCTGATGGTGTGTGAAGTTAGTGAGCCAAATGGAGTTGTTCTCCCACAAGAACCACTCGCTGATCCTTCTTCAATATGCCCTTCACCAACATGCAGTGTTTCCTTGATTGAATTAGCTCTCACACCAATATTTGCGTCTAGAGCCTTTGCATTGAGGGCTATCTGAAAACGGCTGTGGCGCTGAAGTTGCCTGTCAATGTGGAGTTGGGTGGCATGTGAAACCCGCATGTGAGCATTCGTTTGTGTGGGATGCTCTACCAGGTTCATTCCTAGATAATGCACTCAAAGGGGCACTAAGCATAGAGTGTGAAAACTGAGTTTCCCTGAGAGCTGCTTGGAAGCCTGATGGTGTGTGAAGTTAGTGAGCCAAATGGAGTTGTTCTCCCACAAGAACCACTCGGCTGATCCTTCTTCAATATGCCCTTCACCAACATGCAGTGTTTCCTTGATTGAATTAGCTCTCACACCAATATTTGCGTCTAGAGCCTTTGCATTGAGGGCTATCTGAAAACGGCTGTGGCGCTGAAGTTGCCTGTGAATGTGGAGTTGGTGGCATGTGAAACCCGCATGTGGAGCATTCGTTTGTGTGGGATGCTCTACCAGATTCATTTCAGTCCTAGCCATACAAAGGGCACTAAGCATAGAGTGTGAAAACTGAGTTCCTTGAGAGCTGCTTGGAAGCCTGATGGTGTGTGAAGTTAGTGAGCCAAATGGAGTTGTTCTCCCCCAAGAACCACTCGGCTGATCCTTCTTCAATATGCCCTTCACCAACATGCAGTGTTTCCTTGATTGAATTAGCTCTCACACCAATATTTGCGTCTAGAGCCTTTGCATTGAGGGCTATCTGAAAACGGCTGTGGCGCTGAAGTTGCCTGTGAATGTGGAGTTGGTGGCATGTGAAACCCGCATGTGGAGCATTCGTTTGTGTGGGATGCTCTACCAGGTTCATTTCAGTCCTAGCCATACAAAGGGCACTAAGCATAGAGTGTGAAAACTGAGTTTCCTTGAGAGCTGCTTGGAAGCCTGATGGTGTGTGAAGTTAGTGAGCCAAATGGAGTTGTTCTCCCACAAGAACCACTCGGCTGATCCTTCTTCAATATGCCCTTCACCAACATGCAGTGTTTCCTTGATTGAATTAGCTCTCACACCAACATTTGCGTCTAGAGCCTTTGCATTGAGGGCTATCTGAAAACGGCTGTGGCGCTGAATTTGGGTGAGAATGTGGAGTTGGTGGCATGTGAAACCCGCATGTGGAGCATTCGTTTGCGTGGGATGCTCTACCAGGTTCATTCCTACATAATGCACTCAAAGGGCACTAAGCACAGAGTGTGAAAACTGAGTTTCCTTGAGAGCTGCTTGGAAGCCTGATGGTGTGTGAAGTTAGTGAGCCAAATGGAGTTGTTCTCCCACAAGAACAACTCGGCTGATCCTTCTTCAATATGCCCTTCACCAACATGCAGTGGTTTCCTTGATTGAATTAGCTCTCACACCAATATTTGCATCTAGAGCCTTTGCATTGAGGGCTATCTGAAAACGGCTGTGGCGCTGAAGTTGCCTGTGAATGTGAGTTGGTGGCATGTGAAACCCGCATGTGGAGCATTCGTTTATGTGGGATGCTGACCAAGCTTCATTTCAGTCCTAGGCACTCAAAGGGCACTAAGCATAGAGTGTGAAAACTGAGTTTCCTTGAGAGCTGCTTGGAAGCCTGATGGTGTGTGAAGTTAGTGAGCCAAATGGAGTTGTTCTCCCACAAGAACCACTCGGCTGATCCTTCTTCAATATGCCCTTCACCAACATGCAGTGTTTCCTTGATTGAATTAGCTCTCACACCAATATTTGCGTCTAGAGCCTTTGCATTGAGGGCTATCTGAAAACGGCTGTGGCGCTGAAGTTGCCTGTCAATGTGGAGTTGGTGGCATGTGAAACCCGCATGTGGAGCATTCGTTTGTGTGGGATGCTCTACCAGGTTCATTCCTAGATAATGCACTCAAAGGGCACTAAGCATAGAGTGTGAAAACTGAGTTTCCCTGAGAGCTGCTTGGAAGCCTGATGGTGTGTGAAGTTAGTGAGCCAAATGGAGTTGTTCTCCCACAAGAACCACTCGGCTGATCCTTCTTCAATATGCCCTTCACCAACATGCAGTGTTTCCTTGATTGAATTAGCTCTCACACCAATATTTGCGTCTAGAGCCTTTGCATTGAGGGCTATCTGAAAACGGCTGTGGCGCTGAAGTTGCCTGTGAATGTGGAGTTGGTGGCATGTGAAACCCGCATGTGGAGCATTCGTTTGTGTGGGATGCTCTACCAGATTCATTTCAGTCCTAGCCATACAAAGGGCACTAAGCATAGAGTGTGAAAACTGAGTTTCCTTGAGAGCTGCTTGGAAGCCTGATGGTGTGTGAAGTTAGTGAGCCAAATGGAGTTGTTCTCCCCCAAGAACCACTCGGCTGATCCTTCTTCATATGCCCTTCACCAACATGCAGTGTTTCCTTGATTGAATTAGCTCTCACACAATATTTGCGTCTAGACCTTTGCATTGAGGGCTATCTGAAAACGGCTGTGGCGCTGAAGTTGCCTGTGAATGTGGAGTTGGTGGCATGTGAAACCCGCATGTGGAGCATTCGTTTATGTGGGATGCTCACCAAGCTTCATTTCAGTCCTAGGCCATACAAAGGGCACTAAGCATAGAGTGTGAAAACTGAGTTTCCTTGAGAGCTGCTTGGAAGCCTGATGGTGTGTGAAGTTAGTGAGCCAAATGGAGTTGTTCTCCCACAAGAACCACTCAGCTGATCCTTCTTCAATATGCCCTTCACCAACATGCAGTGTTTCCTTGATTGAATTAGCTCTGACACCAATACTTGCGTCTAGAGCCTTTGCATTGAGGGCTATCTGAAAATGGCTGTGGCGCTGAAGTTGCCTGTGAATGTGGAGTTGGTGGCATGTGAAACCCGCAAGTGGAGCATTCGTTTATATGGGATGCTCACCAAGCTTCATTTCAGTCCTAGGCACTCAAAGGGCACTAAACATAGAGTGTGAAAACTGAGTTTCTTGAGAGCTGCCTTAAAGCCTGATGGTGTGTGAAGTTAGTGAGCCAAATGGAGTTGTTCTCCCACAAGAACCACTCAGCTGATCCTTCTTCAATATGCCCTTCACCAACATGCAGTGTTTTCCTTGATTGAATTAGCTCTCACACCAACATTTGCGTCTAGAGCCTTTGCATTGAGGGCTATCTGAAAACGGCTGTGGCGCTGAATTTGCGTGAGAATGTGGAGTTGGTGGCATGTGAAACCCGCATGTGGAGCATTCGTTTGCGTGGGATGCTCTACCAGGTTCATTCCTAGATAATGCACTCAATGGGCACTAAGCACAGAGTGTGAAAACTGAGTTTCCTTGAGAGCTGCTTGGAAGCCTGATGGTGTGTGAAGTTAGTGAGCCAAATGGAGTTGTTCTCCCACAAGAACAACTCGGCTGATCCTTCTTCAATATGCCCTTCACCAACATGCAGTGTTTCCTTGATTGAATTAGCTCTCACACCAATATTTGCATCTAGAGCCTTTGCATTGAGGGCTATCTGAAAACGGCTGTGGCGCTGAAGTTGCCTGTGAATGTGGAGTTGGTGGCATGTGAAACCCGCATGTGGAGCATTCGTTTATGTGGGATGCTGACCAAGCTTCATTTCAGTCCTAGGCACTCAAGGGCACTAAGCATAGAGTGTGAAAACTGAGTTTCCTTGAGAGCTGCTTGGAAGCCTGATGGTGTGTGAAGTTAGTGAGCCAAATGGAGTTGTTCTCCCACAAGAACCACTCGGCTGATCCTTCTTCAATATGCCCTTCACCAACATGCAGTGTTTCCTTGATTGAATTAGCTCTCACACCAATATTTGCGTCTAGAGCCTTTGCATTGAGGGCTATCTGAAAACGGCTGTGGCGCTGAAGTTGCCTGTCAATGTGGAGTTGGTGGCATGTGAACCCGCATGTGGAGCATTCGTTTGTGTGGGATGCTCTACCAGGTTCATTCCTAGATAATGCACTCAAAGGGCACTAAGCATAGAGTGTGAAAACTGAGTTTCCTGAGAGCTGCTTGGAAGCCTGATGGTGTGTGAAGTTAGTGAGCCAAATGGAGTTGTTCTCCCACAAGAACCACTCGGCTGATCCTTCTTCAATATGCCCTTCACCAACATGCAGTGTTTCCTTGATTGAATTAGCTCTCACACCAATATTTGCGTCTAGAGCCTTTGCATTGAGGGCTATCTGAAAACGGCTGTGGCGCTGAAGTTGCCTGTGAATGTGGAGTTGGTGGCATGTGAAACCCGCATGTGGAGCATTCGTTTGTGTGGGATGCTCTACCAGGTTCATTTCAGTCCTAGCCATACAAAGGGCACTAAGCATAGAGTGTGAAAACTGAGTTTCCTTGAGAGCTGCTTGGAAGCCTGATGGTGTGTGAAGTTAGTGAGCCAAATGGAGTTGTTCTCCCACAAGAACCACTCGGCTGATCCTTCTTCAATATGCCCTTCACCAACATGCAGTGTTTCCTTGATTGAATTAGCTCTCACACCAATATTTGCGTCTAGACCTTTGCATTGAGGGCTATCTGAAAACGGCTGTGGCGCTGAAGTTGCCTGTGAATGTGGAGTTGGTGGCATGTGAAACCCGCATGTGGAGCATTCGTTTATGTGGGATGCTCACCAAGCTTCATTTCAGTCCTAGGCACTCAAACGGCACTAAGCATAGAGTGTGAAAACTGAGTTTCCTTGAGAGCTGCTTGGAAGCCTGATGGTGTGTGAAGTTAGTGAGCCAAATGGAGTTGTTCTCCCACAAGAACCACTCGGCTGATCCTTCTTCAATATGCCCTTCACCAACATGCAGTGTTTCCTTGATTGAATTAGCTCTCACACCAATATTTGCGTCTAGAGCCTTTGCATTGAGGGCTATCTGAAAACGGCTGTGGCGCTGAAGTTGCCTGTGAATGTGGAGTTGGTGGCATGTGAAACCCGCATGTGGAGCATTCGTTTGTGTGGGATGCTCTACCAGGTTCATTTCAGTCCTAGCCATAAAAAGGGCACTAAGCATAGAGTGTGAAAACTGAGTTTCCTTGAGAGCTGTTTGGAAGCCTGATGGTGTGTGAAGTTAGTGAGCCAAATGGAGTTGTTCTCCCACAAGAACACTCGGCTGATCCTTCTTCAATATGCCCTTCACCAACATGCAGTGTTTCCTTGATTGAATTAGCTCTCACACCAATATTA
>NW_026701129.1:0-37888 GCF_030435755.1 Ochotona princeps | reverse complement strand
TCCCGCATGTGGAGCATTCGTTTGTGTGGGATGCTCTACCAGGTTCATTCCTAGATAATGCACTCAAAGGGCACTAAGCATAGAGTGTGAAAACTGAGTTTCCTTGAGAGCTGCTTGGAAACCTGATGGTGTGTGAAGTTAGTGAGCCAAATGGAGTTGTTCTCCCACAAGAACCACTCGGCTGATCCTTCTTCAATATGCCCTTCACCAACATGCAGTGTTTCCTTGATTGAATTAGCTCTCACACCAATATTTGCGTCTAGAGCCTTTGCATTGAGGGCTATCTGAAAGCGGCTGTGGCGCTGAAGTTGCCTGTGAATGTGGAGTTGGTGGCATGTGAAACCCGCATGTGGAGCATTCGTTTGTGTGGGATGCTCTACCAGGTTCATCCCTAGATAATGCACTCAAAGGGCACTAAGCATAGAGTGTGAAAACTGAGTTTCCTTGAGAGCTGCTTGGAAGCCTGATGGTGTGTGAAGTTAGTGAGCCAAATGGAGTTGTTCTCCCACAAGAACCACTCGGCTGATCCTTCTTCAATATGCCCTTCACCAACATGCAGTGTTTCCTTGATTGAATTAGCTCTCACACCAATATTTGCGTCTAGAGCCTTTGCATTGAGGGCTATGTGAAAACGGCTGTGGCGCTGAAGTTGCCTGAGAATGTGGAGTTGGTGGCATGTGAAACCCGCATGTGGAGCATTCGTTTGTGTGGGATGCTCTACCAGGTTCATCCCTAGATAATGCACTCAAAGGGCACTAAGCATAGAGTGTGAAAACTGAGTTTCCTTGAGAGCTGCTTGGAAGCCTGATGGTGTGTGAAGTTAGTGAGCCAAATGGAGTTGTTCTCCCACAAGAACCACTCGGCTGATCCTTCTTCAATATGCCCTTCACCAACATGCAGTGTTTCCTTGATTGAATTAGCTCTCACACCAATATTTGCGTCTAGAGCCTTTGCATTGAGGGCTATCTGAAAACGGCTGTGGCGCTTAAGTTGCCTGAGAATGTGGAGTTGGTGGCATGTGAAACCCGCATGTGGAGCATTCGTTTGTGTGGGATGCTCTACCAGGTTCAATCCTAGATAATGCACTCAAAGGGCACTAAGCATAGAGTGTGAAAAGTGAGTTTCCTTGAGAGCTGCTTGGAAGCCTGATGGTGTGTGAAGTTAGTGAGCCAAATGGAGTTGTTCTCCCACAAGAACCACTCGGCTGATCCTTCTTCAATATGCCCTTCACCAACATGCAGTGTTTCCTTGATTGAATTAGCTCTCACACCAATATTTGCGTCTAGAGCCTTTGCATTGAGGGCTATCTGAAAGCGGCTGTGGCGCTGAAGTTGCCTGTGAATGTGGAGTTGGTGGCATGTGAAACCCGCATGTGGAGCATTCGTTTGTGTGGGATGCTCTACCAGGTTCATTCCTAGATAATGCACTCAAAGGGCACTAAGCATAGAGTGTGAAAACTGAGTTTCCTTGAGAGCTGCTTGGAAGCCTGATGGTGTGTGAAGTTAGTGAGCCAAATGGAGTTGTTCTCCCACAAGAACCACTCGGCTGATCCTTCTTCAATATGCCCTTCACCAACATGCAGTGTTTCCTTGATTGAATTAGCTCTCACACCAATATTTGCGTCTAGAGCCTTTGCATTGAGGGCTATCTGAAAACGGCTGTGGCGCTGAAGTTGCCTGTGAATGTGGAGTTGGTGGCATGTGAAACCCGCATGTGGATCATTCGTTTGTGTGGGAATCTCTACCAGGTTCATTCCTAGATAACGCACTCAAAGGGCACTAAGCATAGAGTGTGAAAACTGAGTTTCCTTGAGAGCTGCTTGGAAGCCTGATGGTGTGTGAAGTTAGTGAGCCAAATGGAGTTGTTCTCCCACAAGAACCACTCGGCTGATCCTTCTTCAATATGCTCTTCACCAACATGCAGTGTTTCCTTGATTGAATTAGCTCTCACACCAATATTTGCGTCTAGAGCCTTTGCATTGAGGGCTATCTGAAAATGGCTGTGGCGCTGAAGTTGCCTGAGAATGTGGAGTTGGTGGCATGTGAAACCCGCATGTGGAGCATTCGTTTGTGTGGGATGCTCTACCAGGTTCATTCCTAGATAATGCACTCAAAGGGCACTAAGCATAGAGTGTGAAAACTGAGTTTCCTTGAGAGCTGCTTGGAAGCCTGATGGTGTGTGAAGTTAGTGAGCCAAATGGAGTTGTTCTCCCACAAGAACCACTCGGCTGATCCTTCTTCAATATGCCCTTCACCAACATGCAGTGTTTCCTTGATTGAATTAGCTCTCACACCAATATTTGCGTCTAGAGCCTTTGCATTGAGGGCTATCTGAAAACGGCTGTGGCGCTGAAGTTGCCTGAGAATGTGGAGTTGGTGGCATGTGAAACCCGCATGTGGAGCATTCGTTTGTGTGGGATGCTCTACCAGGTTCATTCCTAGATAATGCACTCAAAGGGCACTAAGCATAGAGTGTGAAAACTGAGTTTCCTTGAGAGCTGCTTGGAAGCCTGATGGTGTGTGAAGTTAGTGAGCCAAATGGAGTTGTTCTCCCACAAGAACCACTCGGCTGATCCTTCTTCAATATGCCCTTCACCAACATGCAGTGTTTCCTTGATTGAATTAGCTCTCACACCAATATTTGCGTCTAGAGCCTTTGCATTGAGGGCTATGTGAAAACGGCTGTGGCGCTGAAGTTGCCTGAGAATGTGGAGTTGGTGGCATGTGAAACCCGCATGTGGAGCATTCGTTTGTGTGGGATGCTCTACCAGGTTCATCCCTAGATAATGCACTCAAAGGGCACTAAGCATAGAGTGTGAAAACTGAGTTTCCTTGAGAGCTGCTTGGAAGCCTGATGGTGTGTGAAGTTAGTGAGCCAAATGGAGTTGTTCTCCCACAAGAACCACTCGGCTGATCCTTCTTCAATATGCCCTTCACCAACATGCAGTGTTTCCTTGATTGAATTAGCTCTCACACCAATATTTGCGTCTAGAGCCTTTGCATTGAGGGCTATGTGAAAACGGCTGTGGCGCTGAAGTTGCCTGAGAATGTGGAGTTGGTGGCATGTGAAACCCGCATGTGGAGCATTCGTTTGTGTGGGATGCTCTACCAGGTTCATCCCTAGATAATGCACTCAAAGGGCACTAAGCATAGAGTGTGAAAACTGAGTTTCCTTGAGAGCTGCTTGGAAGCCTGATGGTGTGTGAAGTTAGTGAGCCAAATGGAGTTGTTCTCCCACAAGAACCACTCGGCTGATCCTTCTTCAATATGCCCTTCACCAACATGCAGTGTTTCCTTGATTGAATTAGCTCTCACACCAATATTTGCGTCTAGAGCCTTTGCATTGAGGGCTATCTGAAAACGGCTGTGGCGCTTAAGTTGCCTGTGAATGTGGAGTTGGTGGCATGTGAAACCCGCATGTGGAGCATTCGTTTGTGTGGGATGCTCTACCAGGTTCAATCCTAGATAATGCACTCAAAGGGCACTAAGCATAGAGTGTGAAAACTGAGTTTCCTTGAGAGCTGCTTGGAAGCCTGATGGTGTGTGAAGTTAGTGAGCCAAATGGAGTTGTTCTCCCACAAGAACCACTCGGCTGATCCTTCTTCAATATGCCCTTCACCAACATGCAGTGTTTCCTTGATTGAATTAGCTCTCACACCAATATTTGCGTCTAGAGCCTTTGCATTGAGGGCTATCTGAAAGCGGCTGTGGCGCTGAAGTTGCCTGTGAATGTGGAGTTGGTGGCATGTGAAACCCGCATGTGGAGCATTCGTTTGTGTGGGATGCTCTACCAGGTTCATTCCTAGATAACGCACTCAAAGGGCACTAAGCATAGAGTGTGAAAACTGAGTTTCCTTGAGAGCTGCTTGGAAGCCTGATGGTGTGTGAAGTTAGTGAGCCAAATGGAGTTGTTCTCCCACAAGAACCACTCGGCTGATCCTTCTTCAATATGCTCTTCACCAACATGCAGTGTTTCCTTGATTGAATTAGCTCTCACACCAATATTTGCGTCTAGAGCCTTTGCATTGAGGGCTATCTGAAAACGGCTGTGGCTCTGAAGTTGCCTGAGAATGTGGAGTTGGTGGCATGTGAAACCCGCATGTGGAGCATTCGTTTGTGTGGGATGCTCTACCAGGTTCATTCCTAGATAATGCACTCAAAGGGCACTAAGCATAGAGTGTGAAAACTGAGTTTCCTTGAGAGCTGCTTGGAAGCCTGATGGTGTGTGAAGTTAGTGAGCCAAATGGAGTTGTTCTCCCACAAGAACCACTCGGCTGATCCTTCTTCAATATGCCCTTCACCAACATGCAGTGTTTCCTTGATTGAATTAGCTCTCACACCAATATTTGCGTCTAGAGCCTTTGCATTGAGGGCTATCTGAAAATGGCTGTGGCGCTGAAGTTGCCTGAGAATGTGGAGTTGGTGGCATGTGAAACCCGCATGTGGAGCATTCGTTTGTGTGGGATGCTCTACCAGGTTCATTCCTAGATAATGCACTCAAAGGGCACTAAGCCTAGAGTGTGAAAACTGAGTTTCCTTGAGAGCTGCTTGGAAGCCTGATGGTGTGTGAAGTTAGTGAGCCAAATGGAGTTGTTCTCCCACAAGAACCACTCGGCTGATCCTTCTTCAATATGCCCTTCACCAACATGCAGTGTTTCCTTGATTGAATTAGCTCTCACACCAATATTTGCGTCTAGAGCCTTTGCATTGAGGGCTATGTGAAAACGGCTGTGGCGCTGAAGTTGCCTGAGAATGTGGAGTTGGTGGCATGTGAAATCCGCATGTGGAGCATTCGTTTGTGTGGGATGCTCTACCAGGTTCATCCCTAGATAATGCACTCAAAGGGCACTAAGCATAGAGTGTGAAAACTGAGTTTCCTTGAGAGCTGCTTGGAAGCCTGATGGTGTGTGAAGTTAGTGAGCCAAATGGAGTTGTTCTCCCACAAGAACCACTCGGCTGATCCTTCTTCAATATGCCCTTCACCAACATGCAGTGTTTCCTTGATTGAATTAGCTCTCACACCAATATTTGCGTCTAGAGCCTTTGCATTGAGGGCTATCTGAAAACGGCTGTGGCGCTGAAGTTGCCTGAGAATGTGGAGTTGGTGGCATGTGAAACCCGCATGTGGAGCATTCGTTTGTGTGGGATGCTCTACCAGGTTCATTCCTAGATAATGCACTCAAAGGGCACTAAGCATAGAGTGTGAAAACTGAGTTTCCTTGAGAGCTGCTTGGAAGCCTGATGGTGTGTGAAGTTAGTGAGCCAAATGGAGTTGTTCTCCCACAAGAACCACTCGGCTGATCCTTCTTCAATATGCCCTTCACCAACATGCAGTGTTTCCTTGATTGAATTAGCTCTCACACCAATATTTGCGTCTAGAGCCTTTGCATTGAGGGCTATGTGAAAACGTGCTGTGGCGCTGAAGTTGCCTGAGAATGTGGAGTTGGTGGCATGTGAAATCCGCATGTGGAGCATTCGTTTGTGTGGGATGCTCTACCAGGTTCATCCCTAGATAATGCACTCAAAGGGCACTAAGCATAGAGTGTGAAAACTGAGTTTCCTTGAGAGCTGCTTAGAAGCCTGATGGTGTGTGAAGTTAGTGAGCCAAATGGAGTTGTTCTCCCACAAGAACCACTCGGCTGATCCTTCTTCAATATGCCCTTCACCAACATGCAGTGTTTCCTTGATTGAATTAGCTCTCACACCAATATTTGCGTCTAGAGCCTTTGCATTGAGGGCTATCTGAAAACGGCTGTGGCGCTGAAGTTGCCTGAGAATGTGGAGTTGGTGGCATGTGAAACCCGCATGTGGAGCATTCGTTTGTGTGGGATGCTCTACCAGGTTCATCCCTAGATAATGCACTCAAAGGGCACTAAGCATAGAGTGTGAAAACTGAGTTTCTTGAGAGCTGCTTGGAAGCCTGATGGTGTGTGAAGTTAGTGAGCCAAATGGAGTTGTTCTCCCACAAGAACCACTCGGCTGATCCTTCTTCAATATGCCCTTCACCAACATGCAGTGTTTCCTTGATTGAATTAGCTCTCACACCAATATTTGCGTCTAGAGCCTTTGCATTGAGGGCTATCTGAAAACGGCTGTGGCGCTTAAGTTGCCTGAGAATGTGGAGTTGGTGGCATGTGAAACCCGCATGTGGAGCATTCGTTTGTGTGGGATGCTCTACCAGGTTCAATCCTAGATAATGCACTCAAAGGGCACTAAGCATAGAGTGTGAAAACTGAGTTTCCTTGAGAGCTGCTTGGAAGCCTGATGGTGTGTGAAGTTAGTGAGCCAAATGGAGTTGTTCTCCCACAAGAACCACTCGGCTGATCCTTCTTCAATATGCCCTTCACCAACATGCAGTGTTTCCTTGATTGAATTAGCTCTCACACCAATATTTGCGTCTAGAGCCTTTGCATTGAGGGCTATCTGAAAGCGGCTGTGGCGCTGAAGTTGCCTGTGAATGTGGAGTTGGTGGCATGTGAAACCCGCATGTGGAGCATTCGTTTGTGTGGGATGCTCTTCCAGGTTCATTCCTAGATAACGCACTCAAAGGGCACTAAGCATAGAGTGTGAAAACTGAGTTTCCTTGAGAGCTGCTTGGAAGCCTGATGGTGTGTGAAGTTAGTGAGCCAAATGGAGTTGTTCTCCCACAAGAACCACTCGGCTGATCCTTCTTCAATATGCCCTTCACCAACATGCAGTGTTTCCTTGATTGAATTAGCTCTCACACAAATATTTGCGTCTAGAACCTTTGCATTGAGGGCTATCTGAAAATGGCTGTGGCGCTGAAGTTGCCTGTCAATGTGGAGTTGGTGGCATGTGAAACCCGCATGTGGAGCATTCGTTTGTGTGGGATGCTCTACCAGGTTCATTCCTAGATAACGCACTCAAAGGGCACTAAGCATAGAGTGTGAAAACTGAGTTTCCTTGAGAGCTGCTTGGAAGCCTGATGGTGTGTGAAGTTAGTGAGCTAAATGGAGTTGTTCTCCCAGAAGAACCACTCGGCTGATCCTTCTTCAATATGCCCTTCACCAACATGCAGTGTTTCCTTGATTGAATTAGCTCTCACACCAATATTTGCGTCTAGAACCTTTGCATTGAGGGCTATCTGAAAACGGCTGTGGCGCTGAAGTTGCCTGAGAATGTGGAGTTGGTGGCATGTGAAACCCGCATGTGGAGCATTCGTTTGTGTGGGATGCTCTACCAGGTTCATCCCTAGATAATGCACTCAAAGGGCACTAAGCATAGAGTGTGAAAACTGAGTTTCCTTGAGAGCTGCTTGGAAGCCTGATGGTGTGTGAAGTTAGTGAGCCAAATGGAGTTGTTCTCCCACAAGAACCACTAGGCTGATCCTTCTTCAATATGCCCTTCACCAACATGCAGTGTTTCCTTGATTGAATTAGCTCTCACACCAATATTTGCGTCTAGAGCCTTTGCATTGAGGGCTATCTGAAAATGGCTGTGGCGCTGAAGTTGCCTGAGAATGTGGAGTTGGTGGCATGTGAAACCCCGCATGTGGAGCATTCGTTTGTGTGGGATGCTCTACCAGGTTCATTCCTAGATAATGCACTCAAAGGGCACTAAGCATAGAGTGTGAAAACTGAGTTTCCTTGAGAGCTGCTTGAAAGCCTGATGGTGTGTGAAGTTAGTGAGCCAAATGGAGTTGTTCTCCCACAAGAACCACTCGGCTGATCCTTCTTCAATATGCCCTTCACCAACATGCAGTGTTTCCTTGATTGAATTAGCTCTCACACCAATATTTGCGTCTAGAGCCTTTGCATTGAGGGCTATGTGAAAACGGCTGTGGCGCTGAAGTTGCCTGAGAATGTGGAGTTGGTGGCATGTGAAACCCGCATGTGGAGCATTCGTTTGTGTGGGATGCTCTACCAGGTTCATCCCTAGATAATGCACTCAAAGGGCACTAAGCATAGAGTGTGAAAACTGAGTTTCCTTGAGAGCTGCTTGGAAGCCTGATGGTGTGTGAAGTTAGTGAGCCAAATGGAGTTGTTCTCCCACAAGAACCACTCGGCTGATCCTTCTTCAATATGCCCTTCACCAACATGCAGTGTTTCCTTGATTGAATTAGCTCTCACACCAATATTTGCGTCTAGAGCCTTTGCATTGAGGGCTATCTGAAAACGGCTGTGGCGCTGAAGTTGCCTGTGAATGTGGAGTTGGGGTGGCATGTGAAACCCGCATGTGGAGCATTCGTTTGTGTGGGATGCTCTACCAGGTTCATTCCTAGATAATGCACTCAAAGGGCACTAAGCATAGAGTGTGAAAACTGAGTTTCCTTGAGAGCTGCTTGGAAGCCTGATGGTGTGTGAAGTTAGTGAGCCAAATGGAGTTGTTCTCCACAAGAACCACTCGGCTGATCCTTCTTCAATATGCCCTTCACCAACATGCAGTGTTTCCTTGATTGAATTAGCCTCTCACACCATATTTGCGTCTAGAGCCTTTGCATTGAGGGCTATCTGAAAACGGCTGTGCCGCTGAAGTTGCCTGTGAATGTGGAGTTGGTGGCATGTGAAACCCGCATGTGGAGCATTCGTTTGTGTGGGATGCTCTACCAGGTTCATTCCTAGATAATGCACTCAAAGGGCACTAAGCATAGAGTGTGAAAACTGAGTTTCCTTGAGAGCTGCTTGGAAACCTGATGGTGTGTGAAGTTAGTGAGCCAAATGGAGTTGTTCTCCCACAAGAACCACTCGGCTGATCCTTCTTCAATATGCCCTTCACCAACATGCAGTGTTTCCTTGATTGAATTAGCTCTCACACCAATATTTGCGTCTAGAGCCTTTGCATTGAGGGCTATCTGAAAGCGGCTGTGGCGCTGAAGTTGCCTGTGAATGTGGAGTTGGTGGCATGTGAAACCCGCATGTGGAGCATTCGTTTGTTTGGGATGCTCTACCAGGTTCATCCCTAGATAATGCACTCAAAGGGCACTAAGCATAGAGTGTGAAAACTGAGTTTTCCTTGAGAGCTGCTTGGAAGCCTGATGGTGTGTGAAGTTAGTGAGCCAAATGGAGTTGTTCTCCCACAAGAACCACTCGGCTGATCCTTCTTCAATATGCCCTTCACCAACATGCAGTGTTTCCTTGATTGAATTAGCTCTCACACCAATATTTGCGTCTAGAGCCTTTGCATTGAGGGCTATCTGAAAACGGCTGTGGCGCTGAAGTTGCCTGTGAATGTGGAGTTGGTGGCATGTGAAACCCGCATGTGGAGCATTCGTTTGTGTGGGATGCTCTACCAGGTTCATCCCTAGATAATGCACTCAAAGGGCACTAAGCATAGAGTGTGAAAACTGAGTTTCCTTGAGAGCTGCTTGGAAGCCTGATGGTGTGTGAAGTTAGTGAGCCAAATGGAGTTGTCTCTCCACAAGAACCACTCGGCTGATCCTTCTTCAATATGCCCTTCACCAACATGCAGTGTTTCCTTGATTGAATTAGCTCTCACACCAATATTTGCGTCTAGAGCCTTTGCATTGAGGGCTATCTGAAAACGGCTGTGGCGCTTAAGTTGCCTGAGAATGTGGAGTTGGTGGCATGTGAAACCCGCATGTGGAGCATTCGTTTGTGTGGGATGCTCTACCAGGTTCAATCCTAGATAATGCACTCAAAGGGCACTAAGCATAGAGTGTGAAAACTGAGTTTCCTTGAGAGCTGCTTGGAAGCCTGATGGTGTGTGAAGTTAGTGAGCCAAATGGAGTTGTTCTCCCACAAGAACCACTCGGCTGATCCTTCTTCAATATGCCCTTCACCACATGCAGTGTTTCCTTGATTGAATTAGCTCTCACACCAATATTTGCGTCTAGAGCCTTTGCATTGAGGGCTATCTGAAAGCGGCTGTGGCGCTGAAGTTGCCTGTGAATGTGGAGTTGGTGGCATGTGAAACCCGCATGTGGAGCATTCGTTTGTGTGGGATGCTCTACCAGGTTCATTCCTAGATAATGCACTCAAAGGGCACTAAGCATAGAGTGTGAAAAGTGAGTTTCCTTGAGAGCTGCTTGGAAGCCTGATGGTGTGTGAAGTTAGTGAGCCAAATGGAGTTGTTCTCCCACAAGAACCACTCGGCTGATCCTTCTTCAATATGCCCTTCACCAACATGCAGTGTTTCCTTGATTGAATTAGCTCTCACACCAATATTTGCGTCTAGAGCCTTTGCATTGAGGGCTATCTGAAAACGGCTGTGGCGCTGAAGTTGCCTGTGAATGTGGAGTTGGTGGCATGTGAAACCCGCATGTGGAGCATTCGTTTGTGTGGGATGCTCTACCAGGTTCATTCCTAGATAATGCACTCAAAGGGCACTAAGCATAGAGTGTGAAAACTGAGTTTCCTTGAGAGCTGCTTGGAAGCCTGATGGTGTGTGAAGTTAGTGAGCCAAATGGAGTTGTTCTCCCACAAGAACCACTCGGCTGATCCTTCTTCAATATGCCCTTCACCAACATGCAGTGTTTCCTTGATTGAATTAGCTCTCACACCAATATTTGCGTCTAGAGCCTTTGCATTGAGGGCTATCTGAAAACGGCTGTGGCGCTGAAGTTGCCTGTGAATGTGGAGTTGGTGGCATGTGAAACCCGCATGTGGAGCATTCGTTTGTGTGGGATGCTCTACCAGGTTCATTCCTAGATAATGCACTCAAAGGGCACTAAGCATAGAGTGTGAAAACTGAGTTTCCTTGAGAGCTGCTTGGAAGCCTGATGGTGTGTGAAGTTAGTGAGCCAAATGGAGTTGTTCTCCCACAAGAACCACTCGGCTGATCCTTCTTCAATATGCCCTTCACCAACATGCAGTGTTTCCTTGATTGAATTAGCTCTCACACCAATATTTGCGTCTAGAGCCTTTGCATTGAGGGCTATCTGAAAACGGCTGTGGCGCTTAAGTTGCCTGAGAATGTGGAGTTGGTGGCATGTGAAACCCGCATGTGGAGCATTCGTTTGTGTGGGATGCTCTACCAGGTTCATTCCTAGATAATGCACTCAAAGGGCACTAAGCATAGAGTGTGAAAACTGAGTTTCCTTGAGAGCTGCTTGGAAGCCTGATGGTGTGTGAAGTTAGTGAGCCAAATGGAGTTGTTCTCCCACAAGAACCACTCGGCTGATCCTTCTTCAATATGCCCTTCACCAACATGCAGTGTTTCCTTGATTGAATTAGCTCTCACACCAATATTTGCGTCTAGAGCCTTTGCATTGAGGGCTATCTGAAAACGGCTGTGGCGCTGAAGTTGCCTGAGAATGTGGAGTTGGTGGCATGTGATACCCGCATGTGGAGCATTCGTTTGTGTGGGATGCTCTACCAGGTTCATTCCTAGATAATGCACTCAAAGGGCACTAAGCATAGAGTGTGAAAACTGAGTTTCCTTGAGAGCTGCTTGGAAGCCTGATGGTGTGTGAAGTTAGTGAGCCAAATGGAGTTGTTCTCCCACAAGAACCACTCGGCTGATCCTTCTTCAATATGCCCTTCACCAACATGCAGTGTTTCCTTGATTGAATTAGCTCTCACACCAATATTTGCGTCTAGAGCCTTTGCATTGAGGGCTATCTGAAAACGGCTGTGGCGCTTAAGTTGCCTGAGAATGTGGAGTTGGTGGCATGTGAAACCCGCATGTGGAGCATTCGTTTGTGTGGGATGCTCTACCAGGTTCAATCCTAGATAATGCACTCAAAGGGCACTAAGCATAGAGTGTGAAAACTGAGTTTCCTTGAGAGCTGCTTGGAAGCCTGATGGTGTGTGAAGTTAGTGAGCCAAATGGAGTTGTTCTCCCACAAGAACCACTCGGCTGATCCTTCTTCAATATGCCCTTCACCAACATGCAGTGTTTCCTAGATTGAATTAGCTCTCACACCAATATTTGCGTCTAGAGCCTTTGCATTGAGGGCTATCTGAAAGCGGCTGTGGCGCTGAAGTTGCCTGTGAATGTGGAGTTGGTGGCATGTGAAACCCGCATGTGGAGCATTCGTTTGTGTGGGATGCTCTACCAGGTTCATTCCTAGATAATGCACTCAAAGGGCACTAAGCATAGAGTGTGAAAACTGAGTTTCCTTGAGAGCTGCTTGGAAGCCTGATGGTGTGTGAAGTTAGTGAGCCAAATGGAGTTGTTCTCCCACAAGAACCACTCGGCTGATCCTTCTTCAATATGCCCTTCACCAACATGCAGTGTTTCCTTGATTGAATTAGCTCTCACACCAATATTTGCGTCTAGAGCCTTTGCATTGAGGGCTATCTGAAAACGGCTGTGGCGCTGAAGTTGCCTGAGAATGTGGAGTTGGTGGCATGTGAAACCCGCATGTGGAGCATTCGTTTGTGTGGGATGATCTACCGTGTTCATTCCTAGATAATGCACTCAAAGGGCACTAAGCATAGAGTGCGAAAACTGAGTTTCCTTGAGAGCTGCTTGGAAGCCTGATGGTGTGTGAAGTTAGTGAGCCAAATGGAGTTGTTCTCCCACAAGAACCACTCGGCTGATCCTTCTTCAATATGCCCTTCACCAACATGCAGTGTTTCCTTGATTGAATTAGCTCTCACACCAATATTTGCGTCTAGAGCCTTTGCATTGAGGGCTATCTGAAAACGGCTGTGGCGCTGAAGTTGCCTGAGAATGTGGAGTTGGTGGCATGTGAAACCCGCATGTGGAGCATTCGTTTGTGTGGGATGCTCTTCCAGGTTCATTCCTAGATAACGCACTCAAAGGGCACTAAGCATAGAGTGTGAAAACTGAGTTTCCTTGAGAGCTGCTTGGAAGCCTGATGGTGTGTGAAGTTAGTGAGCCAAATGGAGTTGTTCTCCCACAAGAACCACTCGGCTGATCCTTCTTCAATATGCCCTTCACCAACATGCAGTGTTTCCTTGATTGAATTAGCTCTCACACCAATATTTGCGTCTAGAGCCTTTGCATTGAGGGCTATCTGAAAACGGCTGTGGCGCTGAAGTTGCCTGAGAATGTGGAGTTGGTGGCATGTGAAACCCGCATGTGGAGCATTCGTTTGTGTGGGATGCTCTACCAGGTTCAATCCTAGATAATGCACTCAAAGGGCACTAAGCATAGAGTGTGAAAACTGAGTTTCCTTGAGAGCTGCTTGGAAGCCTGATGGTGTGTGAAGTTAGTGAGCCAAATGGAGTTGTTCTCCCACAAGAACCACTCGGCTGATCCTTCTTCAATATGCCCTTCACCAACATGCAGTGTTTCCTTGATTGAATTAGCTCTCACACCAATATTTGCGTCTAGAGCCTTTGCATTGAGGGCTATCTGAAAGCGGCTGTGGCGCTTAAGTTGCCTGTGAATGTGGAGTTGGTGGCATGTGAAACCCGCATGTGGAGCATTCGTTTGTGTGGGATGCTCTACCAGGTTCATTCCTAGATAATGCACTCAAAGGGCACTAAGCATAGAGTGTGAAAACTGAGTTTCCTTGAGAGCTGCTTGGAAGCCTGATGGTGTGTGAAGTTAGTGAGCCAAATGGAGTTGTTCTCCCACAAGAACCACTCGGCTGATCCTTCTTCAATATGCCCTTCACCAACATGCAGTGTTTCCTTGATTGAATTAGCTCTCACACCAATATTTGCGTCTAGAGCCTTTGCATTGAGGGCTATCTGAAAACGGCTGTGGCGCTGAAGTTGCCTGAGAATGTGGAGTTGGTGGCATGTGAAACCCGCATGTGGAGCATTCGTTTGTGTGGGATGCTCTACCAGGTTCATTCCTAGATAATGCACTCAAAGGGCACTAAGCCTAGAGTGTGAAAACTGAGTTTCCTTGAGAGCTGCTTGGAAGCCTGATGGTGTGTGAAGTTAGTGAGCCAAATGGAGTTGTTCTCCCACAAGAACCACTCGGCTGATCCTTCTTCAATATGCCCTTCACCAACATGCAGTGTTTCCTTGATTGAATTAGCTCTCACACCAATATTTGCGTCTAGAGCCTTTGCATTGAGGGCTATCTGAAAACGGCTGTGGCGCTGAAGTTGCCTGAGAATGTGGAGTTGGTGGCATGTGAAACCCGCATGTGGAGCATTCGTTTGTGTGGGATGCTCTACCAGGTTCATTCCTAGATAATGCACTCAAAGGGCACTAAGCATAGAGTGTGAAAACTGAGTTTCCTTGAGAGCTGCTTGGAAGCCTGATGGTGTGTGAAGTTAGTGAGCCAAATGGAGTTGTTCTCCCACAAGAACCACTCGGCTGATCCTTCTTCAATATGCCCTTCACCAACATGCAGTGTTTCCTAGATTGAATTAGCTCTCACACCAATATTTGCGTCTAGAGCCTTTGCATTGAGGGCTATGTGAAAACGGCTGTGGCGCTGAAGTTGCCTGAGAATGTGGAGTTGGTGGCATGTGATACCCGCATGTGGAGCATTCGTTTGTGTGGGATGCTCTACCAGGTTCATTCCTAGATAATGCACTCAAAGGGCACTAAGCATAGAGTGTGAAAACTGAGTTTCCTTGAGAGCTGCTTGGAAGCCTGATGGTGTGTGAAGTTAGTGAGCCAAATGGAGTTGTTCTCCCACAAGAACCACTCGGCTGATCCTTCTTCAATATGCCCTTCACCAACATGCAGTGTTTCCTTGATTGAATTAGCTCTCACACCAATATTTGCGTCTAGAGCCTTTGCATTGAGGGCTATCTGAAAACGGCTGTGGCGCTTAAGTTGCCTGAGAATGTGGAGTTGGTGGCATGTGAAACCCGCATGTGGAGCATTCGTTTGTGTGGGATGCTCTACCAGGTTCAATCCTAGATAATGCACTCAAAGGGCACTAAGCATAGAGTGTGAAAACTGAGTTTCCTTGAGAGCTGCTTGGAAGCCTGATGGTGTGTGAAGTTAGTGAGCCAAATGGAGTTGTTCTCCCACAAGAACCACTCGGCTGATCCTTCTTCAATATGCCCTTCACCAACATGCAGTGTTTCCTAGATTGAATTAGCTCTCACACCAATATTTGCGTCTAGAGCCTTTGCATTGAGGGCTATCTGAAAGCGGCTGTGGCGCTGAAGTTGCCTGTGAATGTGGAGTTGGTGGCATGTGAAACCCGCATGTGGAGCATTCGTTTGTGTGGGATGCTCTACCAGGTTCATTCCTAGATAATGCACTCAAAGGGCACTAAGCATAGAGTGTGAAAACTGAGTTTCCTTGAGAGCTGCTTGGAAGCCTGATGGTGTGTGAAGTTAGTGAGCCAAATGGAGTTGTTCTCCCACAAGAACCACTCGGCTGATCCTTCTTCAATATGCCCTTCACCAACATGCAGTGTTTCCTTGATTGAATTAGCTCTCACACCAATATTTGCGTCTAGAGCCTTTGCATTGAGGGCTATCTGAAAACGGCTGTGGCGCTGAAGTTGCCTGAGAATGTGGAGTTGGTGGCATGTGAAACCCGCATGTGGAGCATTCGTTTGTGTGGGATGATCTACCGTGTTCATTCCTAGATAATGCACTCAAAGGGCACTAAGCATAGAGTGCGAAAACTGAGTTTCCTTGAGAGCTGCTTGGAAGCCTGATGGTGTGTGAAGTTAGTGAGCCAAATGGAGTTGTTCTCCCACAAGAACCACTCGGCTGATCCTTCTTCAATATGCCCTTCACCAACATGCAGTGTTTCCTTGATTGAATTAGCTCTCACACCAATATTTGCGTCTAGAGCCTTTGCATTGAGGGCTATCTGAAAACGGCTGTGGCGCTGAAGTTGCCTGAGAATGTGGAGTTGGTGGCATGTGAAACCCGCATGTGGAGCATTCGTTTGTGTGGGATGCTCTTCCAGGTTCATTCCTAGATAACGCACTCAAAGGGCACTAAGCATAGAGTGTGAAAACTGAGTTTCCTTGAGAGCTGCTTGGAAGCCTGATGGTGTGTGAAGTTAGTGAGCCAAATGGAGTTGTTCTCCCACAAGAACCACTCGGCTGATCCTTCTTCAATATGCCCTTCACCAACATGCAGTGTTTCCTTGATTGAATGAGCTCTCACACCAATATTTGCGTCTAGAGCCTTTGCATTGAGGGCTATCTGAAAACGGCTGTGGCGCTTAAGTTGCCTGTGAATGTGGAGTTGGTGGCATGTGAAACCCGCATGTGGAGCATTCGTTTGTGTGGGATGCTCTACCAGGTTCAATCCTAGATAATGCACTCAAAGGGCACTAAGCATAGAGTGTGAAAACTGAGTTTCCTTGAGAGCTGCTTGGAAGCCTGATGGTGTGTGAAGTTAGTGAGCCAAATGGAGTTGTTCTCCCACAAGAACCACTCGGCTGATCCTTCTTCAATATGCCCTTCACCAACATGCAGTGTTTCCTAGATTGAATTAGCTCTCACACCAATATTTGCGTCTAGAGCCTTTGCATTGAGGGCTATCTGAAAGCGGCTGTGGCGCTGAAGTTGCCTGTGAATGTGGAGTTGGTGGCATGTGAAACCCGCATGTGGAGCATTCGTTTGTGTGGGATGCTCTACCAGGTTCATTCCTAGATAATGCACTCAAAGGGCACTAAGCATAGAGTGTGAAAACTGAGTTTCCTTGAGAGCTGCTTGGAAGCCTGATGGTGTGTGAAGTTAGTGAGCCAAATGGAGTTGTTCTCCCACAAGAACCACTCGGCTGATCCTTCTTCAATATGCCCTTCACCAACATGCAGTGTTTCCTTGATTGAATTAGCTCTCACACCAATATTTGCGTCTAGAGCCTTTGCATTGAGGGCTATCTGAAAACGGCTGTGGCGCTTAAGTTGCCTGAGAATGTGGAGTTGGTGGCATGTGAAACCCGCATGTGGAGCATTCGTTTGTGTGGGATGCTCTACCAGGTTCAATCCTAGATAATGCACTCAAAGGGCACTAAGCATAGAGTGTGAAAACTGAGTTTCCTTGAGAGCTGCTTGGAAGCCTGATGGTGTGTGAAGTTAGTGAGCCAAATGGAGTTGTTCTCCCACAAGAACCACTCGGCTGATCCTTCTTCAATATGCCCTTCACCAACATGCAGTGTTTCCTAGATTGAATTAGCTCTCACACCAATATTTGCGTCTAGAGCCTTTGCATTGAGGGCTATCTGAAAGCGGCTGTGGCGCTGAAGTTGCCTGTGAATGTGGAGTTGGTGGCATGTGAAACCCGCATGTGGAGCATTCGTTTGTGTGGGATGCTCTACCAGGTTCATTCCTAGATAATGCACTCAAAGGGCACTAAGCATAGAGTGTGAAAACTGAGTTTCCTTGAGAGCTGCTTGGAAGCCTGATGGTGTGTGAAGTTAGTGAGCCAAATGGAGTTGTTCTCCCACAAGAACCACTCGGCTGATCCTTCTTCAATATGCCCTTCACCAACATGCAGTGTTTCCTTGATTGAATTAGCTCTCACACCAATATTTGCGTCTAGAGCCTTTGCATTGAGGGCTATCTGAAAACGGCTGTGGCGCTGAAGTTGCCTGAGAATGTGGAGTTGGTGGCATGTGAAACCCGCATGTGGAGCATTCGTTTGTGTGGGATGATCTACCGTGTTCATTCCTAGATAATGCACTCAAAGGGCACTAAGCATAGAGTGCGAAAACTGAGTTTCCTTGAGAGCTGCTTGGAAGCCTGATGGTGTGTGAAGTTAGTGAGCCAAATGGAGTTGTTCTCCCACAAGAACCACTCGGCTGATCCTTCTTCAATATGCCCTTCACCAACATGCAGTGTTTCCTTGATTGAATTAGCTCTCACACCAATATTTGCGTCTAGAGCCTTTGCATTGAGGGCTATCTGAAAACGGCTGTGGCGCTGAAGTTGCCTGAGAATGTGGAGTTGGTGGCATGTGAAACCCGCATGTGGAGCATTCGTTTGTGTGGGATGCTCTTCCAGGGTTCATTCCTAGATAACGCACTCAAAGGGCACTAAGCATAGAGTGTGAAAACTGAGTTTCCTTGAGAGCTGCTTGGAAGCCTGATGGTGTGTGAAGTTAGTGATGCCAAATGGAGTTGTTCTCCCACAAGAACCACTCGGCTGATCCTTCTTCAATATGCCCTTCACCAACATGAAGTGTTTCCTTGATTGAATTAGCTCTCACACAAATATTTGCGTCTAGAACCTTTGCATTGAGGGCTATCTGAAAACGGCTGTGGCGCTGAAGTTGCCTGTCAATGTGGAGTTGGTGGCATGTGAAACCCGCATGTGGAGCATTCGTTTGTGTGGGATGCTCTACCAGGTTCATTCCTAGATAATGCACTCAAAGGGCACTAAGCATAGAGTGTGAAAACTGAGTTTCCTTGAGAGCTGCTTGGAAGCCTGATGGTGTGTGAAGTTAGTGAGCCAAATGGAGTTGTTCTCCCACAAGAACCACTCGGCTGATCCTTCTTCAATATGCCCTTCACCAACATGCAGTGTTTCCTTGATTGAATTAGCTCTCACACCAATATTTGCGTCTAGAGCCTTTGCATTGAGGGCTATCTGAAAACGGCTGTGGCGCTGAAGTTGCCTGAGAATGTGGAGTTGGTGGCATGTGAAACCCGCATGTGGAGCATTCGTTTGTGTGGGATGCTCTACCAGGTTCAATCCTAGATAATGCACTCAAAGGGCACTAAGCATAGAGTGTGAAAACTGAGTTTCCTTGAGAGCTGCTTGGAAGCCTGATGGTGTGTGAAGTTAGTGAGCCAAATGGAGTTGTTCTCCCACAAGAACCACTCGGCTGATCCTTCTTCAATATGCCCTTCACCAACATGCAGTGTTTCCTAGATTGAATTAGCTCTCACACCAATATTTGCGTCTAGAGCCTTTGCATTGAGGGCTATCTGAAAGCGGCTGTGGCGCTGAAGTTGCCTGAGAATGTGGAGTTGGTGGCATGTGAAACCCGCATGTGGAGCATTCGTTTGTGTGGGATGCTCTACCAGGTTCATTCCTAGATAATGCACTCAAAGGGCACTAAGCATAGAGTGTGAAAACTGAGTTTCCTTGAGAGCTGCTTGGAAGCCTGATGGTGTGTGAAGTTAGTGAGCCAAATGGAGTTGTTCTCCCACAAGAACCACTCGGCTGATCCTTCTTCAATATGCCCTTCACCAACATGCAGTGTTTCCTTGATTGAATTAGCTCTCACACCAATATTTGCGTCTAGAGCCTTTGCATTGAGGGCTATCTGAAAACGGCTGTGGCGCTGAAGTTGCCTGAGAATGTGGAGTTGGTGGCATGTGAAACCCGCATGTGGAGCATTCGTTTGTGTGGGATGATCTACCGTGTTCATTCCTAGATAATGCACTCAAAGGGCACTAAGCATAGAGTGCGAAAACTGAGTTTCCTTGAGAGCTGCTTGGAAGCCTGATGGTGTGTGAAGTTAGTGAGCCAAATGGAGTTGTTCTCCCACAAGAACCACTCGGCTGATCCTTCTTCAATATGCCCTTCACCAACATGCAGTGTTTCCTTGATTGAATTAGCTCTCACACCAATATTTGCGTCTAGAGCCTTTGCATTGAGGGCTATCTGAAAACGGCTGTGGCGCTGAAGTTGCCTGAGAATGTGGAGTTGGTGGCATGTGAAACCCGCATGTGGAGCATTCGTTTGTGTGGGATGCTCTTCCAGGTTCATTCCTAGATAACGCACTCAAAGGGCACTAAGCATAGAGTGTGAAAACTGAGTTTCCTTGAGAGCTGCTTGGAAGCCTGATGGTGTGTGAAGTTAGTGAGCCAAATGGAGTTGTTCTCCCACAAGAACCACTCGGCTGATCCTTCTTCAATATGCCCTTCACCAACATGCAGTGTTTCCTTGATTGAATTAGCTCTCACACAAATATTTGCGTCTAGAACCTTTGCATTGAGGGCTATCTGAAAACGGCTGTGGCGCTGAAGTTGCCTGTCAATGTGGAGTTGGTGGCATGTGAAACCCGCATGTGGAGCATTCGTTTGTGTGGGATGCTCTACCAGGTTCATTCCTAGATAACGCACTCAAAGGGCACTAAGCATAGAGTGTGAAAACTGAGTTTCCTTGAGAGCTGCTTGGAAGCCTGATGGTGTGTGAAGTTAGTGAGCCAAATGGAGTTGTTCTCCCACAAGAACCACTCGGCTGATCCTTCTTCAATATGCCCTTCACCAACATGCAGTGTTTCCTTGATTGAATTAGCTCTCACACCAATATTTGCGTCTAGAGCCTTTGCATTGAGGGCTATCTGAAAACGGCTGTGGGGCTGAAGTTGCCTGAGAATGTGGAGTTGGTGGCATGTGAAACCCGCATGTGGAGCATTCGTTTGTGTGGGATGCTCTACCAGGTTCAATCCTAGATAATGCACGCAAAGGGCACTAAGCATAGAGTGTGAAAACTGAGTTTCCTTGAGAGCTGCTTGGAAGCCTGATGGTGTGTGAAGTTAGTGAGCCAAATGGAGTTGTTCTCCCACAAGAACCACTCGGCTGATCCTTCTTCAATATGCCCTTCACCAACATGCAGTGTTTCCTTGATTGAATTAGCTCTCACACCAATATTTGCGTCTAGAGCCTTTGCATTGAGGGCTATCTGAAAGCGGCTGTGGCGCTTAAGTTGCCTGTGAATGTGGAGTTGGTGGCATGTGAAACCCGCATGTGGAGCATTCGTTTGTGTGGGATGCTCTACCAGGTTCATTCCTAGATAATGCACTCAAAGGGCACTAAGCATAGAGTGTGAAAACTGAGTTTCCTTGAGAGCTGCTTGGAAGCCTGATGGTGTGTGAAGTTAGTGAGCCAAATGGAGTTGTTCTCCCACAAGAACCACTCGGCTGATCCTTCTTCAATATGCCCTTCACCAACATGCAGTGTTTCCTTGATTGAATTAGCTCTCACACCAATATTTGCGTCTAGAGCCTTTGCATTGAGGGCTATGTGAAAACGGCTGTGGCGCTGAAGTTGCCTGTGAATGTGGAGTTGGTGGCATGTGAAACCCGCATGTGGAGCATTCGTTTGTGTGGGATGCTCTACCAGGTTCATTCCTAGATAACGCACTCAAAGGGCACTAAGCATAGAGTGTGAAAACTGAGTTTCCTTGAGAGCTGCTTGGAAGCCTGATGGTGTGTGAAGTTAGTGAGCCAAATGGAGTTGTTCTCCCACAAGAACCACTCGGCTGATCCTTCTTCAATATGCTCTTCACCAACATGCAGTGTTTCCTTGATTGAATTAGCTCTCACACCAATATTTGCGTCTAGAGCCTTTGCATTGAGGGCTATCTGAAAACGGCTGTGGCGCTGAAGTTGCCTGAGAATGTGGAGTTGGTGGCATGTGAAACCCGCATGTGGAGCATTCGTTTGTGTGGGATGCTCTACCAGGTTCATTCCTAGATAATGCACTCAAAGGGCACTAAGCCTAGAGTGTGAAAACTGAGTTTCCTTGAGAGCTGCTTGGAAGCCTGATGGTGTGTGAAGTTAGTGAGCCAAATGGAGTTGTTCTCCCACAAGAACCACTCGGCTGATCCTTCTTCAATATGCCCTTCACCAACATGCAGTGTTTCCTTGATTGAATTAGCTCTCACACCAATATTTGCGTCTAGAGCCTTTGCATTGAGGGCTATCTGAAAACGGCTGTGGCGCTGAAGTTGCCTGAGAATGTGGAGTTGGTGGCATGTGAAACCCGCATGTGGAGCATTCGTTTGTGTGGGATGCTCTACCAGGTTCATTCCTAGATAATGCACTCAAAGGGCACTAAGCATAGAGTGTGAAAACTGAGTTTCCTTGAGAGCTGCTTGGAAGCCTGATGGTGTGTGAAGTTAGTGAGCCAAATGGAGTTGTTCTCCCACAAGAACCACTCGGCTGATCCTTCTTCAATATGCCCTTCACCAACATGCAGTGTTTCCTTGATTGAATTAGCTCTCACACCAATATTTGCGTCTAGAGCCTTTGCATTGAGGGCTATCTGAAAACGGCTGTGGCGCTGAAGTTGCCTGAGAATGTGGAGTTGGTGGCATGTGAAACCCGCATGTGGAGCATTCGTTTGTGTGGGATGCTCTACCAGGTTCATTCCTAGATAATGCACTCAAAGGGCACTAAGCATAGAGTGTGAAAACTGAGTTTCCTTGAGAGCTGCTTGGAAGCCTGATGGTGTGTGAAGTTAGTGAGCCAAATGGAGTTGTTCTCCCACAAGAACCACTCGGCTGATCCTTCTTCAATATGCCCTTCACCAACATGCAGTGTTTCCTTGATTGAATTAGCTCTCACACCAATATTTGCGTCTAGAGCCTTTGCATTGAGGGCTATCTGAAAACGGCTGTGGCGCTTAAGTTGCCTGAGAATGTGGAGTTGGTGGCATGTGAAACCCGCATGTGGAGCATTCGTTTGTGTGGGATGCTCTACCAGGTTCAATCCTAGATAATGCACTCAAAGGGCACTAAGCATAGAGTGTGAAAACTGAGTTTCCTTGAGAGCTGCTTGGAAGCCTGATGGTGTGTGAAGTTAGTGAGCCAAATGGAGTTGTTCTCCCACAAGAACCACTCGGCTGATCCTTCTTCAATATGCCCTTCACCAACATGCAGTGTTTCCTAGATTGAATTAGCTCTCACACCAATATTTGCGTCTAGAGCCTTTGCATTGAGGGCTATCTGAAAGCGGCTGTGGCGCTGAAGTTGCCTGTGAATGTGGAGTTGGTGGCATGTGAAACCCGCATGTGGAGCATTCGTTTGTGTGGGATGCTCTACCAGGTTCATTCCTAGATAATGCACTCAAAGGGCACTAAGCATAGAGTGTGAAAACTGAGTTTCCTTGAGAGCTGCTTGGAAGCCTGATGGTGTGTGAAGTTAGTGAGCCAAATGGAGTTGTTCTCCCACAAGAACCACTCGGCTGATCCTTCTTCAATATGCCCTTCACCAACATGCAGTGTTTCCTTGATTGAATTAGCTCTCACACCAATATTTGCGTCTAGAGCCTTTGCATTGAGGGCTATCTGAAAACGGCTGTGGCGCTGAAGTTGCCTGAGAATGTGGAGTTGGTGGCATGTGAAACCCGCATGTGGAGCATTCGTTTGTGTGGGATGATCTACCGTGTTCATTCCTAGATAATGCACTCAAAGGGCACTAAGCATAGAGTGCGAAAACTGAGTTTCCTTGAGAGCTGCTTGGAAGCCTGATGGTGTGTGAAGTTAGTGAGCCAAATGGAGTTGTTCTCCCACAAGAACCACTCGGCTGATCCTTCTTCAATATGCCCTTCACCAACATGCAGTGTTTCCTTGATTGAATTAGCTCTCACACCAATATTTGCGTCTAGAGCCTTTGCATTGAGGGCTATCTGAAAACGGCTGTGGCGCTGAAGTTGCCTGAGAATGTGGAGTTGGTGGCATGTGAAACCCGCATGTGGAGCATTCGTTTGTGTGGGATGCTCTTCCAGGTTCAGTCCTAGATAACGCACTCAAAGGGCACTAAGCATAGAGTGTGAAAACTGAGTTTCCTTGAGAGCTGCTTGGAAGCCTGATGGTGTGTGAAGTTAGTGAGCCAAATGGAGTTGTTCTCCCACAAGAACCACTCGGCTGATCCTTCTTCAATATGCCCTTCACCAACATGCAGTGTTTCCTTGATTGAATTAGCTCTCACACCAATATTTGCGTCTAGAACCTTTGCATTGAGGGCTATCTGAAAACGGCTGTGGCGCTGAAGTTGCCTGTCAATGTGGAGTTGGTGGCATGTGAAACCCGCATGTGGAGCATTCGTTTGTGTGGGATGCTCTACCAGGTTCATTCCTAGATAACGCACTCAAAGGGCACTAAGCATAGAGTGTGAAAACTGAGTTTCCTTGAGAGCTGCTTGGAAGCCTGATGGTGTGTGAAGTTAGTGAGCCAAATGGAGTTGTTCTCCCACAAGAACCACTCGGCTGATCCTTCTTCAATATGCCCTTCACCAACATGCAGTGTTTCCTTGATTGAATTAGCTCTCACACCAATATTTGCGTCTAGAGCCTTTGCATTGAGGGCTATCTGAAAACGGCTGTGGCGCTGAAGTTGCCTGAGAATGTGGAGTTGGTGGCATGTGAAACCCGCATGTGGAGCATTCGTTTGTGTGGGATGCTCTACCAGGTTCATCCCTAGATAATGCACTCAAAGGGCACTAAGCATAGAGTGTGAAAACTGAGTTTCCTTGAGAGCTGCTTGGAAGCCTGATGGTGTGTGAAGTTAGTGAGCCAAATGGAGTTGTTCTCCCACAAGAACCACTCGGCTGATCCTTCTTCAATATGCCCTTCACCAACATGCAGTGTTTCCTTGATTGAATTAGCTCTCACAGCAATATTTGCGTCTAGAGCCTTTGCATTGAGGGCTATCTGAAAACGGCTGTGGCGCTGAAGTTGCCTGAGAATGTGGAGTTGGTGGCATGTGAAACCCGCATGTGGAGCATTCGTTTGTGTGGGATGCTCTACCAGGTTCATTCCTAGATAATGCACTCAAAGGGCACTAAGCATAGAGTGTGAAAACTGAGTTTCCTTGAGAGCTGCTTGGAAGCCTGATGGTGTGTGAAGTTAGTGAGCCAAATGGAGTTGTTCTCCCACAAGAACCACTCGGCTGATCCTTCTTCAATATGCCCTTCACCAACATGCAGTGTTTCCTTGATTGAATTAGCTCTCACACCAATATTTGCGTCTAGAGCCTTTGCATTGAGGGCTATCTGAAAACGGCTGTGGCTCTGAAGTTGCCTGTCAATGTGGAGTTGGTGGCATGTGAAACCCACATGTGGAGCATTCGTTTGTGTGGGATGCTCTACCAGGTTCATTCCTAGATAATGCACTCAAAGGGCACTAAGCATAGAGTGTGAAAACTGAGTTTCCTTGTGAGCTGCTTGGAAGCCTGACGGTGTGTGAAGTTAGTGAGCCAAATGGAGTTGTTCTCCCACAAGAACCACTCGGCTGATCCTTCTTCAATATGCCCTTCACCAACATGCAGTGTTTCCTTGATTGAAAGGCTCTCACACCAATATTTGCGTCTAGAGCCTTTGCATTGAGGGCTATCTGAAAACGGCTGTGGCGCTGAAGTTACCTGAGAATGTGGAGTTGGTGGCATGTGAAACCCGCATGTGGAGCATTCGTTTGTGTGGGATGCTCTACCAGGTTCATCTTAGATAATGCACTCAAAGGGCACTAAGCATAGAGTGTGAAAACTGAGTTTCATTGAGAGCTGCTTGGAAGCCTGATGGTGTGTGAAGTTAGTGAGCCAAATGGAGTTGTTCTCCCACAAGAACCACTCGGCTGATCCTTCTTCAATATGCCCTTCACCAACATGCAGTGTTTCCTTGATTGAATTAGCTCTCACACCAATATTTGCGTCTAGAGCCTTTGCATTGAGGGCTATCTGAAAACGGCTGTGGCGCTGAAGTTGCCTGAGAATGTGGAGTTGGTGGCATGTGAAACCCGCATGTGGAGCATTCGTTTGTGTGGGATGCTCTACCAGGTTCATCCCTAGATAATGCACTCAAAGGGCACTAAGCATAGAGTGTGAAAACTGAGTTTCCTTGAGAGCTGCTTGGAAGCCTGATGGTGTGTGAAGTTAGTGAGCCAAATGGAGTTGTTCTCCCACAAGAACCACTCGGCTGATCCTTCTTCAATATGCCCTTCACCAACATGCAGTGTTTCCTTGATTGAATTAGCTCTCACACCAATATTTGCGTCTAGAGCCTTTGCATTGAGGGCTATCTGAAAACGGCTGTGGCGCTGAAGTTGCCTGTGAATGTGGAGTTGGTGGCATGTGAAACCCGCATGTGGAGCATTCGTTTGTGTGGGATGCTCTACCAGGTTCATTCCTAGATAATGCACTCAAAGGGCACTAAGCATAGAGTGTGAAAACTGAGTTTCCTTGAGAGCTGCTTGGAAGCTTGATGGTGTGTGAAGTTAGTGAGCCAAATGGAGTTGTTCTCCCACAAGAACCACTCGGCTGATCCTTCTTCAATATGCCCTTCACCAACATGCAGTGTTTCCTTGATTGAATTAGCTCTCACACCAATATTTGCGTCTAGAGCCTTTGCATTGAGGGCTATCTGAAAACGGCTGTGGCGCTGAAGTTGCCTGTGAATGTGGAGTTGGTGGCATGTGAAACCCGCATGTGGAGCATTCGTTTGTGTGGGATGCTCTACCAGGTTCATCCCTAGATAATGCACTCAAAGGGCACTAAGCATAGAGTGTGAAAACTGAGTTTCCTTGAGAGCTGCTTGGAAGCCTGATGGTGTGTGAAGTTAGTGAGCCAAATGGAGTTGTTCTCCCACAAGAACCACTCGGCTGATCCTTCTTCAATATGCCCTTCACCAACATGCAGTGTTTCCTTGATTGAATTAGCTCTCACACCAATATTTGCGTCTAGAGCCATTGCATTGAGGGCTATCTGAAAACGGCTGTGGCTCTGAAGTTGCCTGTGAATGTGGAGTTGGTGGCATGTGAAACCCGCATGTGGAGCATTCGTTTGTGTGGGATGCTCTACCAGGTTCATCCCTAGATAATGCACTCAAAGGGCACTAAGCATAGAGTGTGAAAACTGAGTTTCCTTGAGAGCTGCTTGGAAGCCTGATGGTGTGTGAAGTTAGTGAGCCAAATGGAGTTGTTCTCCCACAAGAACCACTCGGCTGATCCTTCTTCAATATGCCCTTCACCAACATGCAGTGTTTCCTTGATTGAATTAGCTCTCACACCAATATTTGCGTCTAGAGCCTTTGCATTGAGGGCTATCTGAAAACGGCTGTTGCGCTGAAGTTGCCTGAGAATGTGGAGTTGGTGGCATGTGAAACCCGCATGTGGAGCATTCGTTTGTGTGGGATGCTCTACCAGGTTCATTCTTAGATAATGCACTCAAAGGGCACTAAGCATAGAGTGTGAAAACTGAGTTTCCTTGAGAGCTGCTTGGAAGCCTGATGGTGTGTGAAGTTAGTGAGCCAAATGGAGTTGTTCTCCCACAAGAACCAGTCGGCTGATCCTTCTTCAATATGCCCTTCACCAACATGCAGTGTTTCCTTGATTGAATTAGCTCTCACACCAATATTTGCATCTAGAGCCTTTGCATTGAGGGCTATCTGAAAACGGCTGTGGCGCTGAAGTTACCTGAGAATGTGGAGTTGGTGGCATGTGAAACCCGCATGTGGAGCATTCGTTTGTGTGGGATGCTCTACCAGGTTCATTCCTAGATAATGCACTCAAGGGCACTAAGCATAGAGTGTGAAAACTGAGTTTCCTTGAGAGCTGCTTGGAAGCCTGACGGTGTGTGAAGTTAGTGAGCCAAATGGAGTTGTTCTCCCACAAGAACCACTCAGCTGATCCTTCTTCAATATGCCCTTCACCAACATGCAGTGTTTCCTTGATTGAATTAGCTCTCACACCAATATTTGCGTCTAGAGCCTTTGCATTGAGGGCTATCTGAAAACGGCTGTGGCGCTGAAGTTGCCTGTGAATGTGGAGTTGGTGGCATGTGAAACCCGCATGTGGAGCATTCGTTTGTGTGGGATGCTCTACCAGGTTCATTCCTAGATAATGCACTCAAAGGGCACTAAGCATAGAGTGTGAAAACTGAGTTTCCTTGAGAGCTGCTTGGAAGCCTGACGGTGTGTGAAGTTAGTGAGCCAAATGGAGTTGTTCTCCCACAAGAACCACTCGGCTGATCCTTCTTCAATATGCCCTCCACCAACATGCAGTGTTTCCTTGATTGAATTAGCTCTCACACCAATATTTGCATCTAGAGCCTTTGCATTGAGGGCTATCTGAAAACGGCTGTGGCGCTGAAGTTGCCTGAGAATGTGGAGTTGGTGGCATGTGAAACCCGCATGTGGAGCATTCGTTTGTGTGGGATGCTCTACCAGGTTCATTCCTAGATAATGCACTCAAAGGGCACTAAGCATAGAGTGTGAAAACTGAGTTTCCTTGAGAGCTGCTTGGAAGCCTGATGGTGTGTGAAGTTAGTGAGCCAAATGGAGTTGTTCTCCCACAAGAACCACTCGGCTGATTCTTCTTCAATATGCGCTTCACCAACATGCAGTGTTTCCTTGATTGAATTAGCTCTCACACCAATATTTGCGTCTAGAACCTTTGCATTGAGGGCTATCTGAAAACGGCTGTGGCGCTGAAGTTGCCTGAGAATGTGGAGTTGGTGGCATGTGAAACCCGCATGTGGAGCATTCGTTTGTGTGGGATGCTGTACCAGGTTCATTCCTAGATAATGCACTCAAAGGGCACTAAGCATAGAGTGTGAAAACTGAGTTTCCTTGAGAGCTGCTTTCAAGCCTGATGGTGTGTGAAGTTAGTGAGCCAAATGGAGTTGTTCTCCCACAAGAACCAGTCGGCTGATCCTTCTTCAATATGCCCTTCACCAACATGCAGTGTTTCTTGATTGAATTAGCTCTCACACTAATATTTGCGTCTAGAGCCTTTGCATTGAGGGCTATCTGAAAATGGCTGTGGCGCTGAAGTTGCCTGAGAATGTGGAGTTGGTGGCATGTGAAACCCGCATGTGGAGCATTCGTTTGTGTGGGATGCTCACCAAGCTTCATTTCAGTCCTAGGTACTCAAAGGGCACTAAGCATAGTCTGTGAAAACTGAGTTTCCTTGAGAGCTGCTTAGAAGCCTGATGGTTTGTGAAGTTAGTGAGCCAAATGGAGTTGTTCTCCCACAAGAACCACTCGGCTGATCCTTCTTCAATATGCCCTTCACCAACATGCAGTGTTTCCTTGATTGAATTAGCTCTCACACCAATATTTGCGTCTAGAGCCTTTGCATTGAGGGCTATCTGAAAATGGCTGTGGCTCTGAAGTTGCCTGTGAATGTGGAGTTGGTGGCATGTGAAACCCGCATGTGGAGCATTCGTTTGTTTGGCATGCTAACCAAGCTTCATTTCAGTCCTAAGTACTCAAAGGGCACTAAGCATAGACTGTGAAAACTGATTTTCCTTGAGAGCTGCTTAGAAGCCTGATGGTTTGTGAAGTTAGTGAGCCAAATGGAGTTGTTCTCCCACAAGAACCACTCGGCTGATCCTTCTTCAATATGCCCTTCACCAACATGCAGTGTTTCCTTGATTGAATTAGCTCTCACACCAATATTTGCGTCTAGAGCCTTTGCATTGAGGGCTATCTGAAAACGGCTGTGGCGCTGAAGTTGCCTGTGAATGTGGAGTTGGTGGCATGTGAAACCCGCATGTGGAGCATTGGTTTGTGTGGGATGCTCTACCAGGTTCATTCCTAGATAATGCACTCAAAGGGCACTAAGCATAGAGTGTGAAAACTGAGTTTCCTTGAGAGCTGCTTGGAAGCCTGATGGTGTGTGAAGTTAGTGAGCCAAATGGAGTTGTTCTCCCACAAGAACCACTCGGCTGATCCTTCTTCAATATGCCCTTCACCAACATGCAGTGTTTCCTTGATTGAATTAGCTCTCACACCAATATTTGCGTCTAGAGCCTTTGCATTGAGGGCTATCTGAAAACGGCTGTGGCGCTGAAGTTGCCTGTGAATGTGGAGTTGGTGGCATGTGAAACCCGCATGTGGAGCATTCGTTTGTGTGGGATGCTCTACCAGGTTCATTCCTAGATAATGCACTCAAAGGGCACTAAGCATAGAGTGTGAAAACTGAGTTTCCTTGAGAGCTGCTTGGAAGCCTGATGGTGTGTGAAGTTAGTGAGCCAAATGGAGTTGTTCTCCCACAAGAACCACTCGGCTGATCCTTCTTCAATATGCCCTTCACCAACATGCAGTGTTTCCTTGATTGAATTAGCTCTCACACCAATATTTGCGTCTAGAGCCTTTGAATTGAGGGCTATCTGAAAACGGCTGTGGCGCTGAAGTTGCCTGTCAATGTGGAGTTGGTGGCATGTGAAACCCCGCATGTAGAGCATTCGTTTGTGTGGGATGCTCTACCAGGTTCATCCCTAGATAATGCACTCAAAGGGCACTAAGCATAGAGTGTGAAAACTGAGTTTCCTTGAGAGCTGCTTGGAAGCCTGATGGTGTGTGAAGTTAGTGAGCCAAATGGAGTTGTTCTCCCACAAGAACCACTCGGCTGATCCTTCTTCAATATGCCCTTCACCAACATGCAGTGTTTCCTTGATTGAATTAGCTCTCACACCAATATTTGCGTCTAGAGCCTTTGCATTGAGGGCTATCTGAAAATGGCTGTGGCGCTGAAGTTGCCTGTGAATGTGGAGTTGGTGGCATGTGAAACCCGCATGTGGAGCATTCGCTTGTGTGGGATGCTCACCAAGCTTCATTTCAGTCCTAGGTACTCAAAGGGCACTAAGCATAGAGTGTGAAAACTGAGTTTCCTTGAGAGCTGCTTAGAAGCCTGATGGTTTGTGAAGTTAGTGAGCCAAATGGAGTTGTTCTCCCACAAGAACCACTCGGCTGATCCTTCTTCAATATGCCCTCCACCAACATGCAGTGTTTCCTTGATTGAATTAGCTCTCACACCAATATTTGCATCTAGAGCCTTTGCATTGAGGGCTATCTGAAAACGGCTGTGGCGCTGAAGTTGCCTGTGAATGTGGAGTTGGTGGCATGTGAAACCCGCATGTGGAGCATTCGTTTGTGTGGGATGCTCTACCAGGTTCATTCCTAGATAATGCACTCAAAGGGCACTAAGCATAGAGTGTGAAAACTGAGTTTCCTTGAGAGCTGCTTGGAAGCCTGATGGTGTGTGAAGTTAGTGAGCCAAATGGAGTTGTTCTCCCACAAGAACCACTCGGCTGATCCTTCTTCAATATGCCCTTCACCAACATGCAGTGTTTCCTTGATTGAATTAGCTCTCACACCAATATTTGCGTCTAGAGCCTTTGCACTGAGGGCTATCTGAAAACGGCTGTGGCACTGAAGTTGCCTGTGAATGTGGAGTTGGTGGCATGTGAAACCCGCATGTGGAGCATTCGTTTGTGTGGGATGCTGTACCAGGTTCATTCCTAGATAATGCACTCAAAGGGCACTAAGCATAGAGTGTGAAAACTGAGTTTCCTTGAGAGCTGCTTGGAAGCCTGATGGTGTGTGAAGTTAGTGAGCCAAATGGAGTTGTTCTCCCACAAGAACCACTCGGCTGATCCTTCTTCAATATGCCTTCACCAACATGCAGTGTTTCCTTGATTGAATTAGCTCTCACACCAATATTTGCGTCTAGAGCCTTTGCATTGAGGGCTATCTGAAAACGGCTGTGGCTCTGAAGTTGCCTGTGAATGTGGAGTTTGTGGCATGTGAAACCCGCACGTGGAGCATTCGTTTGTTTGGCATGCTAACCAAGCTTCATTTCAGTCCTAGGTACTCAAAGGGCACTAAGCATAGAGTGTGAAAACTGAGTTTCCTTGAGAGCTGCTTGGAAGCCTGATGGTGTGTGAAGTTAGTGAGCCAAATGGAGTTGTTCTCCCACAAGAACCACTCGGCTGATCCTTCTTCAATATGCCCTTCACCAACATGCAGTGTTTCCTTGATTGAATTAGCTCTCACACCAATATTTGCGTCTAGAGCCTTTGCATTGAGGGCTATCTGAAAATGGCTGTGGCGCTGAAGTTGCCTGAGAATGTGGAGTTGGTGGCATGTGAAACCCGCATGTGGAGCATTCGTTTGTGTGGGATGCTCACCAAGCTTCATTTCAGTCCTAAGTACTCAAAGGGCACTAAGCATAGAGTGTGAAAACTGAGTTTCCTGAGAGCTGCTTAGAAGCCTGATGGTGTGTGAAGTTAGTGAGCCAAATGGAGTTGTTCTCCCACAAGAACCACTCGGCTGATCCTTCTTCAATATGCCCTTCACCAACATGCAGTGTTTCCTTGATTGAATTAGCTCTCACACCAATATTTGCGTCTAGAGCCTTTGCATTGAGGGCTATCTGAAAATGGCTGTGGCGCTGAAGTTGCCTGTGAATGTGGAGTTGGTGGCATGTGAAACCCGCATGTGGAGCATTCGTTTGTGTGGGATGCTCTACCAGGTTCATTCCTAGATAATGCACTCAAAGGGCACTAAGCATAGAGTGTGAAAACTGAGTTTCCTTGAGAGCTGCTTGGAAGCCTGATGGTGTGTGAAGTTAGTGAGCCAAATGGAGTTGTTCTCCCACAAGAACCACTCGGCTGATCCTTCTTCAATATGCCCTTCACCAACATGCAGTGTTTCCTTGATTGAATTAGCTCTCACACCAATATTTGCGTCTAGAGCCTTTGCACTGAGGGCTATCTGAAAACGGCTGTGGCACTGAAGTTGCCTGAGAATGTGGAGTTGGTGGCATGTGAAACCCGCATGTGCAGCATTCGTTTGTGTGGGATGCTCTACCAGGTTCATTCCTAGATAATGCACTCAAAGGGCACTAAGCATAGAGTGTGAAAACTGAGTTTCCTTGAGAGCTGCTTGGAAGCCTGATGGTGTGTGAAGTTAGTGAGCCAAATGGAGTTGTTCTCCCACAAGAACCACTCGGCTGATCCTTCTTCAATATGCCCTTCACCAACATGCAGTGTTTCCTTGATTGAATTAGCTCTCACACCAATATTTGCTTCTAGAGCCTTTGCACTGAGGGCTATCTGAAAACGGCTGTGGCACTGAAGTTGCCTGTGAATGTGGAGTTGGTGGCATGTGAAACCCGCATGTGGAGCATTCGTTTGTGTGGGATGCTCTACCAGGTTCATTCCTAGATAATGCACTCAAAGGGCACTAAGCATAGAGTGTGAAAACTGAGTTTCCTTGAGAGCTGCTTGGAAGCCTGATGGTGTGTGAAGTTAGTGAGCCAAATGGAGTTGTTCTCCCACAAGAACCACTCGGCTGATCCTTCTTCAATATGCCCTTCACCAACATGCAGTGTTTCCTTGATTGAATTAGCTCTCACACCAATATTTGCGTCTAGAGCCTTTGCATTGAGGGCTATCTGAAAACGGCTGTGGCGCTGAAGTTGCCTGTGAATGTGGAGTTGGTGGCATGTGAAACCCGCATGTGGAGCATTCGTTTGTTTGGCATGCTCACCAAGCTTCATTTCAGTCCTAGGTACTCAAAGGGCACTAAGCATAGAGTGTGAAAACTGAGTTTCCTTGAGAGCTGCTTGGAAGCCTGATGGTGTGTGAAGTTAGTGAGCCAAATGGAGTTGTTCTCCCACAAGAACCACTCGGCTGATCCTTCTTCAATATGCCCTTCACCAACATGCAGTGTTTCCTTGATTGAATTAGCTCTCACACCAATATTTGCGTCTAGAGCCTTTGCATTGAGGGCTATCTGAAAACGGCTGTGGCGCTGAAGTTGCCTGTGAATGTGGAGTTGGTTGCATGTGAAACCCGCATGTGGAGCATTCGTTTGTGTGGGATGCTCTACCAGGTTCATTCCTAGATAATGCACTCAAAGGGCACTAAGCATAGAGTGTGAAAACTGAGTTTCCTTGAGAGCTGCTTGGAAGCCTGATGGTGTGTGAAGTTAGTGAGCCAAATGGAGTTGTTCTCCCACAAGAACCACTCGGCTGATCCTTCTTCAATATGCCCTTCACCAACATGCAGTGTTTCCTTGATTGAATTAGCTCTCACACCAATATTTGCGTCTAGAGCCTTTGCACTGAGGGCTATCTGAAAACGGCTGTGGCACTGAAGTTGCCTGAGAATGTGGAGTTGGTGGCATGTGAAACCCGCATGTGGAGCATTCGTTTGTGTGGGATGCTCTACCAGGTTCATTCCTAGATAATGCACTCAAAGGGCACTAAGCATAGAGTGTGAAAACTGAGTTTCCTTGAGAGCTGCTTGGAAGCCTGATGGTGTGTGAAGTTAGTGAGCCAAATGGAGTTGTTCTCCCACAAGAACCACTCGGCTGATCCTTCTTCAATATGCCCTTCACCAACATGCAGTGTTTCCTTGATTGAATTAGCTCTCACACCAATATTTGCGTCTAGAGCCTTTGCATTGAGGGCTATCTGAAAATGGCTGTGGCTCTGAAGTTGCCTGTGAATGTGGAGTTTGTGGCATGTGAAACCCGCATGTGGAGCATTCGTTTGTGTGGGATGCTCTACCAGGTTCATTCCTAGATAATGCACTCAAAGGGCACTAAGCATAGAGTGTGAAAACTGAGTTTCCTTGAGAGCTGCTTGGAAGCCTGATGGTGTGTGAAGTTAGTGAGCCAAATGGAGTTGTTCTCCCACAAGAACCACTCGGCTGATCCTTCTTCAATATGCCCTTCACCAACATGCAGTGTTTCCTTGATTGAATTAGCTCTCACACCAATATTTGCGTCTAGAGCCTTTGCATTGAGGGCTATCTGAAAATGGCTGTGGCGCTGAAGTTGCCTGTGAATGTGGAGTTGGTGGCATGTGAAATCCGCATGTGGAGCATTCGTTTTGTGGGATGCTCACCAAGCTTCATTTCAGTCCTATTTACTCAAAGGGCACTAAGCATAGACGGTGAAAACTGAGTTTCCTTGAGAGCTGCTTAGAAGCCTGATGGTTTGTGAAGTTAGTGAGCCAAATGGAGTTGTTCTCCCACAAGAACCACTCGGCTGATCCTTCTTCAATATGCCCTTCACCAACATGCAGTGTTTCCTTGATTGAATTAGCTCTCACACCAATATTTGCATCTAGAGCCTTTGCATTGAGGGCTATCTGAAAACGGCTGTGGCGCTGAAGTTGCCTGTGAATGTGGAGTTGGTGGCATGTGAAACCCGCATGTGGAGCATTCGTTTGTGTGGGATGCTCTACCAGGTTCATCCCTAGATAATGCACTCAAAGGGCACTAAGCATAGAGTGTGAAAACTGAGTTTCCTTGAGAGCTGCTTGGAAGCCTGATGGTGTGTGAAGTTAGTGAGCCAAATGGAGTTGTTCTCCCACAAGAACCACTCGGCTGATCCTTCTTCAATATGCCCTTCACCAACATGCAGTGTTTCCTTGATTGAATTAGCTCTCACACCAATATTTGCGTCTAGAGCGTTTGCATTGAGGGCTATCTGAAAATGGCTGTGGCGCTGAAGTTGCCTGAGAATGTGGAGTTGGTGGCATGTGAAACCCGCATGTGGAGCATTCGTTTGTGTGGGATGCTCACCAAGCTTCATTTCAGTCCTAGGTACTCAAAGGGCACTAAGCATAGTCTGTGAAAACTGAGTTTCCTTGAGAGCTGCTTAGAAGCCTGATGGTTTGTGAAGTTAGTGAGCCAAATGGAGTTGTTCTCCCACAAGAACCACTCGGCTGATCCTTCTTCAATATGCCCTTCACCAACATGCAGTGTTTCCTTGATTGAATTAGCTCTCACACCAATATTTGCGTCTAGAGCCTTTGCATTGAGGGCTATCTGAAAACGGCTGTGGCGCTGAAGTTGCCTGAGAATGTGGAGTTGGTGGCATGTGAAACCCGCATGTGGAGCATTCGTTTGTGTGGGATGCTCTACCAGGTTCATTCCTAGATAATGCACTCAAAGGGCACTAAGCATAGAGTGTGAAAACTGAGTTTCCTTGAGAGCTGCTTGGAAGCCTGATGGTGTGTGAAGTTAGTGAGCCAAATGGAGTTGTTCTCCCACAAGAACCACTCGGCTGATCCTTCTTCAATATGCCCTTCACCAACATGCAGTGTTTCCTTGATTGAATTAGCTCTCACACCAATATTTGCGTTTAGAGCCTTTGCATTGAGGGCTATCTGAAAATGGCTGTGGCGCTGAAGTTGCCTGAGAATGTGGAGTTGGTGGCATGTGAAACCCGCATGTGGAGCATTCGTTTGTGTGGGATGCTCTACCAGGTTCATTCCTAGATAATGCACTCAAAGGGCACTAAGCATAGAGTGTGAAAACTGAGTTTCCTTGAGAGCTGCTTGGAAGCCTGATGGTGTGTGAAGTTAGTGAGCCAAATGGAGTTGTTCTCCACAAGAACCAGTCGGCTGATCCTTCTTCAATATGCCCTTCACCAACATGCAGTGTTTCCTTGATTGAATTAGCTCTCACACCAATATTTGCGTCTAGAGCCTTTGCATTGAGGGCTATCTGAAAACGGCTGTGGCGCTGAAGTTGCCTGAGAATGTGGAGTTGGTGGCATGTGAAACCCGCATGTGGAGCATTCGTTTGTGTGGGATGCTCACCAAGCTTCATTTCAGTCCTAGGTACTCAAAGGGCACTAAGCATAGTCTGTGAAAACTGAGTTTCCTTGAGAGCTGCTTAGAAGCCTGATGGTTTGTGAAGTTAGTGAGCCAAATGGAGTTGTTCTCCCACAAGAACCACTCGGCTGATCCTTCTTCAATATGCCCTTCACCAACATGCAGTGTTTCCTTGATTGAATTAGCTCTCACACCAATATTTGCGTCTAGAGCCTTTGCATTGAGGGCTATCTGAAAACGTCTGTGGCGCTGAAGTTGCCTGTGAATGTGGAGTTGGTGGCATGTGAAACCCGCATGTGGAGCATTCGTTTGTGTGGGATGCTCTACCAGGTTCATTCCTAGATAATGCACTCAAAGGGCACTAAGCATAGAGTGTGAAAACTGAGTTTCCTTGAGAGCTGCTTGGAAGCCTGATGGTGTGTGAAGTTAGTGAGCCAAATGGAGTTGTTCTCCCACAAGAACCACTCGGCTGATCCTTCTTCAATATGCCCTTCACCAACATGCAGTGTTTCCTTGATTGAATTAGCTCTCACACCAATATTTGCGTCTACAGCCTTTGCACTGAGGGCTATCTGAAAACGGCTGTGGCACTGAAGTTGCCTGTGAATGTGGAGTTTGTGGCATGTGAAACCCGCATGTGGAGCATTCGTTTGTGTGGGATGCTCTACCAGGTTCATTCCTAGATAATGCACTCAAAGGGCACTAAGCATAGAGTGTGAAAACTGAGTTTCCTTGAGAGCTGCTTGGAAGCCTGATGGTGTGTGAAGTTAGTGAGCCAAATGGAGTTGTTCTCCCACAAGAACCACTCGGCTGATCCTTCTTCAATATGCCCTTCACCAACATGCAGTGTCTCCTTGATTGAATTAGCTCTCACACCAATATTTGCGTCTAGAGCCTTTGCATTGAGGGCTATCTGAAAACGGCTGTGGCTCTGAAGTTGCCTGTGAATGTGGAGTTTGTGGCATGTGAAACCCGCATGTGGAGCATTCGTTTGTTTGGCATGCTAACCAAGCTTCATTTCAGTCCTAGGTACTCAAAGGGCACTAAGCATAGAGTGTGAAAACTGAGTTTCCTTGAGAGCTGCTTGGAAGCCTGATGGTGTGTGAAGTTAGTGAGCCAAATTGAGTTGTTCTCCCACAAGAACCACTCGGCTGATCCTTCTTCAATATGCCCTTCACCAACATGCAGTGTTTCCTTGATTGAATTAGCTCTCACACCAATATTTGCGTCTAGAGCCTTTGCATTGAGGGCTATCTGAAAATGGCTGTGGCGCTGAAGTTGCCTGAGAATGTGGAGTTGGTGGCATGTGAAACCCGCATGTGGAGCATTCGTTTGTGTGGGATGCTCACCAAGCTTCATTTCAGTCCTAAGTACTCAAAGGGCACTAAGCATAGACTGTGAAAACTGAGTTTCCTTGAGAGCTGCTTAGAAGCCTGATGGTTTGTGAAGTTAGTGAGCCAAATGGAGTTGTTCTCCCACAAGAACCACTCGGCTGATCCTTCTTCAATATGCCCTTCACCAACATGCAGTGTTTCCTTGATTGAATTAGCTCTCACACCAATATTTGCGTCTAGAGCCTTTGCATTGAGGGCTATCTGAAAACGGCTGTGGCGCTGAAGTTGCCTGTGAATGTGGAGTTGGTGGCATGTGAAACCCGCATGTGGAGCATTCGTTTGTGTGGGATGCTCTACCAGGTTCATTCCTAGATAATGCACTCCAAGGGCACTAAGCTTAGAGTGTGAAAACTGAGTTTCCTTGAGAGCTGCTTGGAAGCCTGATGGTGTGTGAAGTTAGTGAGCCAAATGAAGTTGTTCTCCCACAAGAACCACTCGGCTGATCCTTCTTCAATATGCCCTTCACCAACATGCAGTGTTTCCTTGATTGAATTAGCTCTCACACCAATATTTGCGTCTAGAGCCTTTGCATTGAGGGCTATCTGAAAACGGCTGTGGCGCTGAAGTTGCCTGTGAATGTGGAGTTGGTGGCATGTGAAACCCGCATGTGGAGCATTCGTTTGTGTGGGATGCTCTACC